>NC_064811.1:33658070-33824480 GCF_023721935.1 Panthera uncia
AGAAAGAAAGAAAGAAAGAAAGAAAGAAAGAAAGAAAGAAAGAAAGAAAGAAAGAAAGAAAGAATTCAATGTTTGTTGTTTTTCTGGTGGCAGGAAAAAGATCATTGAAAGTTGAAACGTGACATTAAAAAAGTAAAAAGAGTAACAGTTTTAAAATACATTATCTTTGTACATGTGGATTCTTACAAGATGTAGTAATTTTTTAAATAATGTTGTAGTCTCTTACTCATATTAGTCCATTTAAGTGTAAAATGCCAGTCTTTTAGACTTCAGCTCATCAAGCTTTTCCACTACCACTGCATAAAAGTTTCACAAAGTGCTGAATGGTGCTGGCTCCTTGGAGGTGAATTACCTAGTTCAAAATATCCTTTTGAAAAGAGAATAAAGTGTAAGGAACTCCTTCCCTGGAAAAAGATCTCAACTTTAGACCCCTTTCTCCAAAGCTCTGAGCAAATACCCAGGGGCATCCCTGGATTATGAAGACCTCAAGGGATTCTGGGGGTCATGCAGTACGATGATGACAGAAGAAAAGCAACAGAAATCTTGCCTGTGTGTCTCCCTTGGTATCCTGACTCCTAGCCCACTATACTGCCACCTGTGTTCTCTCAGCATCTCCCCCAGCACGAGATTCCTCATCCATCTGAAAAATGCCATCCTTTCAAATCAGTGCATTTCTAGGATTCTGCAAATTACGATACACAGCTGTTGAACAATTATTGTTTTCAAGCTACAAATAGAAAATGCAACAAAGCTGCTACCTAAATTCACAAAGAAATCCCCCTTCAAGGATTATGTTCCTGAAAGGCCAGCTACACAAACTTGGATATCCTTAATTATCATGGCCTTTTGAGGACAAGATTTGATGACAAGGAAAAAAAAATCAAAGACTTAAGAGACCCAAATCCAGAACAACAGATCAGGAAGCCACTGTTTTGTTTGTTTAAATCAGTTAAATATTAAACAAATGACAAACCAATGCCAATTTCCCAAAGTTTCCTCATTTCTTGGAACTGAAACACCACTGTTGGCATCATTTTATGATAATCCTTTAGGTATTTCATCTAAGTCATCAGGCGCATTGTAAAGACAGTGACTGAAGGACTTGTTAAAACTACGCCCCCTCCAGAACCCAGTCTCGTCGGAGCTTCTGACCCTGACCTTATTAGTCTCTTCTCAATCTTGGCCCTCCCAACCACTCAATCCATCCAAAAACGTTTATGACAGTTGTGGCTCTAAACTGCGCAGAACTTGACTACAAAACGGCCACAACTCTAAATTTGATTTCTCCAATTTATTCTGGTTTAATTCAAGTTCCACTCTCCCTCGGCCCTTCGCCCTACCCCCTCAGTTCTAGATCTCTTCACCGCGGTCTAGACCATCCAGCATTGTTTCTATGGGACTCGGCACCCCTCGCTCCGTCCAGCGCTGTTTTCATCGAACAAATGTCATTTCCAACGTTCAACCCTCCATTCCTCCCGCCGGGCAGCAGAGGGGCATTCAGGACCCGGTGGCCAGCTTCCCGGATTAGGTCCCCTTCGCCCAGCCATTTTCTACTTAAAACGCTCTCTGCCGCCGAGAGGGAAATGAACTTTTCCCCCTTTGATCTCCCAGCAGCTAGCGTCTGAACCCCCAAGAAGCCAGCGCCGTCTCCAACTCCCCGGCAGGAGCGCGCTGCCGCCCCAGGAGGGAGAGCCCAACCGCACAGCAGAGGCCGGTACCAGGGCAAGGGGGTGTGCGCTCTTCTCCGCCGGCGCCCGCCCTCACTTTTCCCCTCCGCAGCCCCCCACCCGGGCGCACCCCCTCCAACCCTGTCTTCCCCCGCCCCAGGCCCCGCCAAGCCCGGGCTGCCGAGGGAACCAGGGCGCCGGGAAGCGGGAGGGATGGAAGTCAAGGAGTGAGCCCGCAGTCGCGGTGCCACCCGGCCGGCCCTGCGGCGCGAGCGCAGGGTGCACCGGACTCCGCAACGAGTTCCCCCTGCAGATGCGGCGGCAGCTGCTGCAGCTGTGGCTGCCGCGAGGCGGGCGGCAGTGGCCGCGCAGCCCCGGGGCCGGCAGGAGAGGAGCAGCAGCCGGGCTGCGCGCAGCCACTCGTCGCACGCCGCTGCCGCTGCCGCTGCCGCTGCCGCTGCCGCTGCCCGGGTCTCTCGCCAGCACTCCCGGGCCGCCCTGGGGTCCAGGGCAAAAGCAAGGAAGAAAACGAGGCTCACCAGCGATGCGCGCCGCGCTCGCTCCGGCACCGGCGCCCGGCCGCTCTGCTCCAATCTCGCCTTCCCTGGAGCGCCCGGATCAGCTGCGGGTGCAGCGCACGAGCTTCCTACTTGAGACCAGGACGGGCTCCGGCGACTGAGCATGCCCAGTGCCGCTCCGCGAGTCCCGCGCAGGCAGCGGCGCCGGCGAGATTCCACTTCTCCAGGCTTTGGCGGCGGCTGCGCGAGGAGAGACTGGAGGGACCCGGCCAGGCGGGGGCCGAACCGGAGAAAGGCGGGGCCGGGGGCGGGGGCCGGGGAGGAGGGGGCGGGCCGCGCTCCTCGTGCGACCCCTGCAGGCAGAGGCTGCGGGGCCGCTGGGACCCACGGTTCCCCTATTACCTGGGAAGATGGCAGGGAGGCAGTGGGGGCCTGGGTTCCGTGAGCCAAGGGCTGGAAGTCGCGATGCAGCCCAGTATCCCCTCCATGTGGCTTGGCGTCTGTCTGCGCCAGCAGGCAGTTGGGTAACCTCATCCCTGGCTAGTCTTTTCTCCCACATGTCTGCAATCCCTTATAATGGGAAGATGTACCCAGATGACAGCTGCCCACACCCACCCAGCTGCAACTTGTAGGCGAGAACTTCTGCCTCCTTATGCAGAATCCCAGGCATATGCCACACACACCATTGCTTGAGGTGAAAATCACAGCAAGATCACCTCAGGGGAGAAACAAACCTGCAGGAGGGGAAAAGCATAATTTCTTTTTCGTCCCCAGGAATATTATCTATAATAGGTCCCACTTCCAGAGTCTCTGAATAGGTAGGCCTATGGTGGGGCCCAAGCATCTGTATATCTAACAAGTTCCCAGGTAATGCTGGTGCTGCCGGTCAGAGGACTACACTTTGAGAACCACTACTGTACCTATACCCACAGCCTTATCTGTGATCTGTGTCAGGAAGATTATGCCGGAAGTAAACAAACGGTAACTATGAAGTTATAGCGCCGCCTCACTCATCCTCTTCCCCAAACTTCCAGAATTCACTACTTCCTTGAATAACAAACTCACACCTAGCTGGTCCTTACTCTTCACGTGAGGATTGTGTGTGGTTGGGGTGGGCAGTACTTTATTGCTTCGACTATCATAATTTATTGAGGATCCTTAAGATCTATAGTAAGCCTGGGAGTACCAATAAATAAAAAAAGAAACCCAGATCCCTGCCTTCCTAGAGCTTACAGTCCAAAGAGGTGAGCAGACATCCACCCGATAATCACTCAAAAATGTCATAAAAAACATCGGGAGTGCTAGGAGGGAAATCTACTAGGTGTGTATGAAAGAGTGTATGATGGGACCATGACTCCGACTCATGGTGGGGTTGCAAGGAATCAGTGGTGGAGGGAAGCTGCATTGCGGAAGACCGGTTTCTGGTGTTTGCATCCCCCACAACCTCTCATCAACAATTTTCCTCAGACTCATCTGAAGGCCAACAATCATGTCGCTCCTTACTGCAACAGAAAACAATACTGCCACTGAGAAATCCCTATAAATCCATGAAAGTGCTCACCCGCACTCCAAGATCCGCCTATCAAGTTGGTGGACCATGGACAGCCGGAGGCCACAATTTAACCCAATTTGAGAAAATGCAGACTGAACTGGAACGCCTTCTAGTTCTAGCCTACGTCCTTCAGGTCCAGAGAGGCGAGGCAATCAGCCAGCCCAAGACCATCCTGCCCTTCAGTAGCAGGACCGGCCTCCACCCTTCCAGGCAGATCCTCTTTCCACCGCACTCTATTCCCTCGCACCCCCACAGCCGCCCGCGGCTCTCCGGGAGTCCCACCCCGCCGTCCCCTCTCCCGGGGGTCCCGGGGCGACCAATGGCGCCCGCCCCTCCCGGTTCGGTCTTCTCCAGACCGGGAGGAAAACCCGCGGTGGAGTGCTCGGCGGCGGGGCGGGGCGACGCGCGCAGGCGCATTGGCCGCCAGGTTGGGCCGAGGAGGCGCCCAGCTCCACACCTGATGCAATCAGCCTTCCGGAAACGGGCCCGGCCGCCGCGCTCACCCAGGAAACGCTTTAGCGCCGTCCCCTGGCCGCTGCGCCCCCCGCCCGGGTTCCGATCCTCGCAGCCCGACTGCGCCCGGAAGGAAGGGCGACGTTCGGAGTCCCACGGAGGACCTGCAGGAGTCGGGAAGTCACCGCCTGAGGAAGCAAAATTTCTGGCTGCCCTGATAGTGACGTGGAAACGGCCACCGAACGTTCCGTGGCCGTAGGGGAGGAAATTCCCTTGATTATGTATTTAGAGAGAAGACCAGCGGAGGCGGGAAGGCTTTTAACCCGCTTTGCTGGGATCCTTCCTTGTCTGCCTCCCGACACACATCTTCCTCCCTCACTGAAAGGAACGTTTATAGTAATAGTTTTGAGGCTGTGTGGAGAGGACTCCCTGATACCCTCTCCGGCTTGCTGAATATGTAACAGTTACCTCTGCTACATAAAGCCTTCCACCGCGCACTCGTTTTATAAATAATTGGTGCCTCTGTACCTCATCATTTTCGTTTACAAAGAAAATCACTTCTCGTTTCGCCACCTCATGCAATTTTGATATCTATTGTGAGTAGGTTTTTTCCTTCATGCTGACTCACCCATGAATTGTTTTCTAAGGAAATGAAATAGTCCAAGAACATTTCGAGAGCATGTTTGTAAAAGCATGGAAGTAAACATTACCTCTAGAAGTCCTTTAAGGCCGAAGAGAAAAAGAAAAGGAAAGGTCAAGGAGTTTTAGTTGGAAGGACACTTAGGAAATGATTCTAGAATGAGCCTGGATCCACTCAGATTTTACAGAAGATGTTTACCTCTCTATGGCCCAAAGAGGTAAATGACTTGCTTACTTAGGCAAAACTGCACTTGAACACAGATTTCTTAACACCTTAATCTAATTAAAAATATATATTTGTGGGGGTGCCTGGGTGGCTCAGTCGGTTAAGCGGCCGACTTGGGCTCAGGTCATCAGCTGGTGGGTTCCAGCCCCACGTCGGGCTCTGTGCTGACAGCTCAGAGCCTGGAGCCTGCTTGGGATTCTGTGTCTCACTCCCTCTCTGCCCCTCCCCAGTCGTGTTCTCTTTCTCAAAAATAATAAACATTAAATATATATATATATATGTACATATATATATATACACATACATTTGTGTTTTGCACAAACACTATTAAGAGTGCAAGACTATCTTACAATGCTGGGTTTTTTAATATAAAGATTACCGAGTACAAAATCAGCAACAAAAGGGATCCTATTACTTGTTCATACTTACTGAAGCTATTAGTCTTTAAATAGTTCTTGATCTTTCTGAACACTGTACAACATAGCCAGCCATTTCTGAAATAACCAGAGACTAGGCTTCAAGTATTTCCAATTTAAGTGGTATGAAATTCTTCAGAGCTTCAAGACATGACGAAATTTTTTGAGTCAAAATTTAGAGCCTCTAGTATTTTTGCTCGATAGTGAGTGGTGTATGAACTGTTAGAGGTTAAACCAAGGGAATTTTAATGATCACAGTAAAATATCAGGGCTATGATTTTTAACGATCACAAATAAAATATTAGAGTTATGATTTGGGACTGTACTGATTTAAAATACCTTTAACAAAATGGAAATGAAAGTGGAATACAAAAGTAACTGCAAAACTCGTGCCTACAATTAAAACTTTCCAAAACCCTCTTTTTATCTTGACTAATGTGTATTCCTTTTTAGAATGGTCAGACATTTGGGGCGCCTGGATGGCTTAGTCGGTTGGGCAGCCGACTATAGCTCAGGTCATGATCTCGGGGTCTGTGAGTTCCAGCCCCATGTCGGGCTCTGTCCTGAGCGCTCAGAGCCTGGAGCCTGCTTCCGATTCTGTGTCTCCCTCTCTCTCTCTGCCCCTTCCCTGCTTGCTCTCAGTCTGTCTGTTTGTTTGTCTGTCTCTCTCTCTCTCTCTCTCAAAAATAATAAAGAATAAAAAATTAAAAAGAAAAAAAAAAAGAATGGTCAGACATTTAGAGATCTGAGAGAATACCTTTCCTTGCGAAGGGGCGCCTGGGTGGCTCAGTTGGTTGATCCTCCAACTTCAGCTCAGGTCATGACCTTGAGGTTTGTGTGCTCCAGCCCACATGAGGCTTGCTGCTGTTCAGCCTGTCAGTGCAGAGCCTGCTTGGGATCCTCTGTCCCCCTCCCTCTCTGCCTCTCTCCTGCTGGCACGCTCTCTCTCAAAAATAAATTAAAAACAGTTTTAAAAAACAAAGAATACCTTTACTTGTCCAAAAATAGTCAAGTAAATGTCAAAATAGAAAGGTACAAAGTACAAACTCATCACAACAAGGCACTAGTTACAGAATAGCAAACCTGTACTGAGTGCTTAGCTTGTGCCAGATACTGGCTAAGTGTCTTAGTTATTTGACTTAATCCTCACGACTACCTATGAGTAAAGAACTATTGTTATCCCTATCTTACAGGGAGTGGAAGAGAAGTTTGAGAACGTGAAGTAACTAACTCAAGGCACAACACATTCAGTGGCCGAAATGAGATTTGAACCCAGGCATTTGCCTGGAGCTTAAGCTCTTAAATAACACTCCACACAGAAAAATGTAAATACAGAGGAAATGATTTTGATTTTTGTCTCATATAAGAAGGCAAATAGAGTACCGCACTTACTCCCCTTCCAAATGTAAACTTGCTAAAATTACTGTGTTGTCTACACATTTATAATTAATGAATTATAGTCCCCAAACTTAGGACCAGTCTTACCAGATTGAGGCAGATGATGAAATACCTAGTGAGTTTTCGGGAGTACCAGAAAGACCTGTCCTTTAATGGACTCCCCATGTCTGTTTGATTCCTCTCGTCCTAACTATCCAATACAGTAGTCACTAGCCACATACTTTTATTTAATTTTAAATTAATTAACATTGGAATTGAATTTCAGTTCCTTGGTCATATCAGCCACATTTCAAGTGTTCCATAGCTACACAGGCTCATGGCTACAGTATTAGATGGTGCAAGTATAAAACATTTCTATCACTGCAGAAAATTTTATTGGACAGTGAACTCCAGTTCTTTATCCCAATACAGTAAGACTTTAATCTTTCTTCATTCTTTACCAGTCCTCTGAGAGGATCATGTTTCTAGCTCTCCCTTTCCCATGAGTTTCAGTCCTATTTTTCCAAATTAAAATTACCCTCAGAGTGTAGAATACATCATTGAAAGAAAGATACAGGCTTTGGAGTAAGACTTTATTTCACATCTCAGCTCTTTCACTTACCATCTGTGTGACCTTGGACAAATTATTTAACCTCCGTGAACCTCCATCTTCGTATCTGTAAGATGGGCATTTTGACCTTTTCATCATCGGTTTGTTTAATTAAAATGAAGACAACATATGTAACGTTTCTAGTAGGCCTCACGTAGATTTCCCTCTTTCCATTCCTATTTCAAGAAGTGACATCACCAATTAATTACTCAGATTTCCAAACTAGAACTCTCAGTCATCTTCATTTCTTCCTTCCTCCTCAACAGCCAGCGTTAAATTACTCAGCAAGGCCTCTTGCTGCCCTCTCAGGGATGCCTCCCAAGTCTGGGCCCTCCTCTCTACCCCCATTCCCGCTCTCCTCATTGGTTTTTCCTGTGCTATTTCAGTATCCTGCTAACTGACCTTGGTGACACCCATCACTCCCTACCCAAGCCCCTCCTCCATGCTGCTGCCAGAGCGATCCTTCTAAAAAGAGATGCTGATGATGTCACTCCCCTCCTTTAAAACCACTGATGACTTCCAGTTGCTTAAGGATAAAAACTTAACTATTGAATCTAAGTGATGTGGTTTGGAGTGTTGAGGTTTTCAGAGCTGAGGGCCAAGAAAGAATTCTTGAGCCATCTTCAGTGCAAAAAAGGTGGTTTTATTAAAGCACAGGGACAGAACTCGTGGGCAGAAAGGGCTGCACTGGGGTTGTGATTATATACCTTCAGGTTGGGAGGGGATCAGGGATAGCATAAGTCTCTAAGGAATTTTGGAAGCAAGGTTTCCAAGACTTTGAGGGGGCTAGCTGCTGTTAGAAAAAGATCATGTATTACTGTTTAGTAAAATTCAGTCATGAGACCTTTCAGATGTGTATCAGGGAACCATATGCTTGGAGTATGATTGCCAACATGTATTTTCGGGGGGTAGAGATAGAGGAAGTTTCCAAAGGAATTTTTATGTGTTAAAGTAGACTTATGGAGGGGAGGGGGGTCGGGCTGAGATTGCTGTTGCCCTTAGTAAAGCGTCATCATTGAGGCAGAATCGAGTTCCTTGAGAACTGTCACTCTGCCTGTCTCCAGGACTTGTCAGTGGGCTGTCGGCAGAAAGGGAATTTAATGTTTTCTCTTGCCTTTGTTTCCCACATCATAAGGACTCATGTGGCCAAACTCCCATTCCATTTCAATCCTACATTTAGACTCCTCTACTACAAACCTCCCTTTTATTCACCCCTCCCTCAGCCCATAACTCTGTCTATACCACCCTCCCCCACACCACTACACCACTACACTACACCATCAACCAGTGCTCCAAGAGGCATTTCTAGAACACATAATGGCCTTTCAAGTCTTTGCCCTTGCACACAAACTTCTCAGGCTGAACTGAACCCTTTGCATCTTCTTTACCTGGCCAATACTACTTACTCTTTAAGGTCCAGTTCAGATATTCCCTACTCTATAAAAAGCTTTGTCAACGTTCCCAGGAAAAGACGATGACCAGCTCATCTGTGATGTCATAGATTTAAGAGTGTACATTCTATATTCAGGTTACCCAGGTTACATCCTGCTTATACCACATCCCACTGGTAGTTTTGGGAAAGTGACGTACCCTCTCCTAACCTCAGTTTTCTTGTCTGAAAATGTTGATAGTCATATTAAGTACAATTTAGTGTTGAAAGTATATAATAAGATAATGTACATAAAGCTCATAACAATGTGCCCAGCTCATAGGTCAGCATTAAATATACATTGCCTCAAATTATTACTGTTACTATCCATTTTATCCTTTTGTTTCTACATGGGTATTTTTAATACATATTTTACCCTCAAAAAATTTTATATTTCACATTTACATTGGTTTTATATTTTAAAAATGTATTTTACTACAGAAGTACTTGGTATCATGGAACAAAGTTTAGGAAACACTAACAACAAACCAAAAAGACTAAATTTTCTATTGTTTGAGATACGTCTTGGTTGCAAACAAAAGGAACTCTAGTTAACTTTTCCAGAAATAAAAGTAGAGAAGGCATCGTCAGGTAGCCCACTGCATCAACACAAAGATGGAGAACTGTTTCAGAAAAAGGTCAGGATCTACGGAAGACTGGCAGCAAATAACACAGACCAGACCACTGCACGGTATGTCACCAATGGCACCCCTCCCCCCCCAACACTGGCCACTCACTGTGGCCACTGTTCCTGAACTTTTGCAATTTAGCAACACGTTCTCCCTATTCAAGCTCACAGCCCATAACTTAGCAGCCAGAAGGCAGAGAGAGGAAATATTTGCCTCCCTTCAGATTCTCTGCTGGAAGCGGGGGCCGGCCCTAAGATAACCCAAACTCATACAATGGAGGACTCACCAAAAATAGAAAAAAGTGTCTCCCCATCCTCCCTTCCCCAGTCATGATGCTTTACCCGGACTTTATCACTCACTGGCAAGCATCATGTAGTTCTACGCTTTCAAGCCTTTGTTTATGCTGTTTCCTTTGCCTGAAATATACTCTGCTTCACAGACTGACCTACTCACTCCTACTTTCTTCACCTTGTCCACTTTTCGAAATCATACTCATTCTACAAAGGCCAGGACTCTTCCTTAATCTAGTACACAGGTTAATGGTCACTTCTCGCTTCTAGAGCACGTCATATGTTTTTGTAGCACCTCATACCTACAGTTAGGTATTGAATCATTCTCTGTTACTATACTGTGAACCCCTATTTCCAGCTTTATCACAGAGAAGACACTTGGTAAAGATCTGTTTAATGAATGAAAGGAAAAAGGAAAATTAGTTTTTATTAAGGCACTTTGCTAAGCACCTTTCAGTATTAACTCAATTTATTCTCAATTTGTAACACATTCTTTCCTCCAATAGGCTGTATCACCATTTTATAACAGGAAACTGAGGCACGGAGGAGTTAAGTTTCTTTCCCAAGGTCATAAAGCTATTAAAATAGACAGGCAGAATTTGAGCAGAGAGGAGAAAGCTGATTAAATTTACCTGTAAATTTTCACTAAATATTAAAAATATACTTAGTAAATTTTATAAACACTTATTCCACTGTTCTTGGACAACGATAATAGATGGGCTCTACACAGGAATTCATAGAAATTTAATTTATGAGCACAAAAGTACACAATAAAATTCATCACATTCTTTGTCTCTACCCTTCCCCCAGGTGACCAAGAATTGTTATTGCAGACACTGGCATTTTATTGAACTGGTTCTGCCTACAAAGAATTTATGTTCTTATGCTCAGGGCAATCTCCTTCCCTGGCTATATGATATCTTCTCAGCCCTCCAGAAAATGCTTGTTTTGCTTATCTTCAGAGAGTAGAAATTTGAGTCCAGAGTACCAGTGTGCATGGTGTCTCACAATTAATTGTCCACACAGATAAGGGCAAGAATTTAAGTCTTATAAATGGAGGAAAACCATCACCTTCGTATTCAGAGGGTACAACATCAATAATACCATCCAACCTGGAAAAATACTCAATTTTAAATTTATATAAACATAATTAAATAGAAAGGAGGAAATCTGAAATGAAGAATACTAAAAGACAGAAGAGGTTATAGTGGAACCAGAAATCACTTACAAAAGAAAAATGCTTCACTCATACCTAGAGGTAGACAAGAAATATATTGCTAATTTGCAAAGGAATTGATATTCTCCTTGATTAAGCAAAAAATTTATAATCTCCTTTCTCTACTCATTCTTGCCAAGTATCTTTTACTTGTAAGCACTTCATTACAAGGTCTGCAAAAAAAAAAAAAAAAAAGAAAGAAAGAAAGAAAAGAAGAAGGGAGAGGAGGAGGGAGGAAAACAGGGAGAGAGAAAAGAGGGGCAAACAGGGAAAATGTAGAGAAAGACCTAAAGATCTCTTTAACAGATTATTATTACATCTGTCATTAGGTTAAATGATACCTAGCTCCTTATAAATATCTGAGAGTATAAAAAGTGAATTTGGGAGTGAAGGGGCATTAGTATAGGAAAAAGAAATGTAATTAAAAGTAATAGCACCAAATTAATACCTAACATGGAGATTAGATATTCGGGAAAAAAAGATTGCTGGTAGGGTCAATTAGATAAAAGAAAGACTTCAAAGGCATATAGCAAGTGCTCTATGCCTTGAGACATTTAAAATTAACCTGGACAAAGAACTAGAATATATTTTGTAAAAAGCAATCCTTTCTGACAAGCTGGTAGATTAGTTGTAATTGATTTTTTCCACTTCTAATTTCTTTAAATCTCTGAAATGCTATTCTTAGAAGACAAATGAGTTTTCCTTGAGAATGAATTTTCTGTCTTTATTTTAATGAAATGAGATATGATTTCTCATGAAAATAGTTTCCAAGCCAAAGACTTTGCAAGTAATCATTCAAACTGTTATTTAGAATATAAAAGTTAACAATCAAAGTTACATCATTAGTAAACATGATAAATTGCAATGAATTGTCTTCCGCTGTGCACTGGCAATTGTCTTGGAATAAAATTCCCAAAAAGTGAAGAAATACGAGGCAATTCAAAAACAGGAAAAATGTAACAGGCAAATATTTTACCAGTTTTTACCTTTTTCTTCCAGGTTCGTATCCTGTCTAGAAAGTTATCACCAAAAAAAAAAAAAGTTCTCTTGAAATTATGCCAAATTTTATATTATTGAATCAGATAACAGTTTGAGGAGATAAGGGATAATATCATCATATACATAATATTTATTGTAAGAAAAGAACTAAATTAGAAGTGTACTAGAAAAAAATTTGCCTGATATCTTTGAGTTTTGTTAGAGAACACTTAACTTAGGAAAAGAGGAGGAAACACTAAGTGGAACAGGAGGCATATCTGTTTCTCCTTACATATAGTGAGTTTCAAAGCAGTTCTACATACTTTGATAAATGTTATTGCTTTTCCATGAATGGTAATATGATTGGAAAAATATTCTTGATTAAGACTTTTTTTATCCCTCAGTCATGAAGATATTCTTCCCTATTATTTTCTGATAGATTTCAAGTTTCATGTCCTTTATTTTGTTTTTACATTTAAATCTTGAATTTGTTTTCTAATATGGTGCGAGATACAGATATAATTTTACAAGTAGAAAGCCAGCTATACTAAGGCAATATATCAAACAATCCTTCTCATCTGTAATGACATTTCTATCACGTACCAGGTTCTCATTGGGCTGTTCCAAGGCTCTCTATTCCCTTCCACTGATTAATATTTCTATTGTTGTGCTATTTTAATTTAACCGCACTATTTTAATTTCTATACCTTTGTAATATATTTTTATATTTGGTCATGTAGGTCTCTCTTTCTCCTTTCTCTCTTTAATATAAATATAAATAATAATAAATAGATAGATAGATAGATAGATAGATAAATGTTTATTTAGTTTGAGAGAGAGATAGAGAGTGAGCAGGGGAGGGGCAGAGAGAGAGGGAGAGAGAGGATCCCAAGCAGGCTCCACAGCTATCAGTGCAGGTCTCTCAAGACTGCCTTAGCCTTCCTTTCACAGTATCTCTTCCTTATAAAATTTAAAATAAATATATGATTTTTGATGAAAAATGTTCAGAATTTTGATTGTTACATTTAATATAAATTAATTTGAGGATAACTGACATTTTTATTTTACTGAATAATCTCATATATATGTGTATTATATTTTCCCACTTATTTAAGACTTTATTTTAACCAATAGCCTCTAGATCTACTAAAAAAAAGCCCATATAACTTTTCAAGTTTGAGAGTGATATTAGTAAGAAGACTTGAGTTTTATATTGTCCTAAATCTGCTGTTACTTTACCTGAGACAAGTCTTTTGGACAGAAGTCTATTGTTCTCACTTTATTTGTACTAGATTTGATCTTGGAAAAAGTCAGTGAGATGATAGAAGTCAGTCAAGCACATTGCCTTTGTCCAAGTGACTGGTGTTTATATAAATCCAGTGTGGTTTGGAGTATCGGCCTCAATTTTAATGAGGTTAAGATGACAGTGCCTCATTTAGAGTAATCTTAGGTTTGCAAGGAAAGTCACGAAGAAAAAATAAGCAAATTTCTTTCTTTTAACTTGTGTGCAGACCACTGACATTTAATAATCCCTAGAGCAACCACTAAAAGAGAAAAATTGTTAAAAATACAATACATAAAGTTAAATAGAATACTAAAAGTATTTAAATTATCCAAACGAATATAAGAAAGGGAGTAGGGAAGAATAAAAGCATGGAAAATGACCAGTAAAATAATAAAATTGTGGGCCCAAATCCAACCATATCAATAATTACATTAAATGTAAGTTGCCTAAATACTCTAATCAAAAAACAGAGATACTCAGATTGGATATAAAAATAGAAGACCCAATTATATGCAATCTATAAGAAAGCCAGTTTAAATATAATTATATACATAAATTAAAATAAAAGGAAAATAAACGGAAAGAGATATATGATAAAAACACTAATCAAATATTATTTTGCTAGGGCTGTGGTAACAAAATACCACAGACTACATGGCTTAAACAACAGAAATTTATTTCTTCACAGTTCTGTACACTAGAAGTCCAAGATCAAGGTGCCACAAGGGTTGGTTTCTTCTGAGGCCTCTCTCCCTGACTTGCAGATTATTTCCTTCTTTCTGTGTCCTCACACAGCCCTTCCTCTGTGCTCTGTGCAAGTACTTCCCTGATGTCTTTTTCTCTACTTATTTTTTTTTAATGTTTATTTATTTGGGGGCACTTGGCTGGCTCAGTCAGTAGAGCAGAGGACCCTTGATCTCAGGGATATGAGTTCAAGCTCCAACCACGTTAGGCACAGAGGTTCCTTAAAAAATAATAATAAATAGATAGATCGATAGATAAATGTTTATTTAGTTTGAGAGAGAGATAGAGAGTGAGCAGGGTAGGGGCAGAGAGAGAGGGAGAGAGAGGATCCCAAGCAGGCTCCACAGCTATCAGGGCAGGGTCCAATGCAGGGCTCAAATCCGCAAATGGTGAGATCATGACCTGAGCCAAAACCAAGAGTTGAATCTTAACCAACTAAGCCACCCAGGTGCCCCTCTTTCTTTACTTATAAGGACACCATCACACTAAATTAAAGCCAACTCATCTAACCCCATTTAACCTGAATTACCTCGTTAAACATCCTATTTCCAAATATAGTCAATTTTGAAGTACTGGGGGGTTAGAGCTTCAACATAGGAATTTGGGAGCAGGGGCACAATTTTGTTCTTAACATCAAAAGAAAATTTGGCCTGGATATATTTATATCAGGTAAAATAGACTTCAGACAAGAAAAATTACCAAGATTAAAGACAGACATTACAAAATGAGAAATGGGTTGATTCATCAGTAATACACAACAATCTTAATGGGTATGCACCTAAAAGTTAGAGATCAAAAATAAACAAGTAAAACTGATAGAAGTGAAAAGAGAAATAGACAAATGTGTAATTATACATGGAGACTTCAACATTTCTCTCTCAATAATAACAGAACGAGTGGACAAAGAATCAGCATGGATATGTATCTGACTACTTTGTTAATCCACTTGACCTAATTGACATTTATATAACATTCTGTTCCATGACAACAGAATACACAATCTGATAATAACAGAATTAAACAAGAAATCAATAATAGAATGATATCAGGAAAATCCCCAAATTTTTGAAAATTAAACAGTGCACTCCTAAATAATCCATGGGTCAAAGGGGAAGTCTCAGGGAAAATTAGAAAATAAAATGAATGGAATGAAAATGAAGATACAAGATATCAAAATTTATGGGACACCGCTAAGAGTTTAAAGGAATATTTACAGCATTAACTATTTTTTTAAAAGAAGGAAAGGAGTCAAATCAATAATCTAAGCTTTCATGCTAAAAACAAAAAACAAAAAAACCAAAAAAACAAAGAGCAATTTAAATCCAAAGTAAGAAGAGAGGAAATAATAAGGAGTATTAATGAAATAGAAATTGAAAAAATAACAGAGTCAATGAGCAGCCCCTGGGTGGCTCAGTCAGTTAAGTGTCCAACTCTTGATTTCAGCTCAGGTCATGATCTCAAGGTTCTGGGATCTGGCTCTGCGTCAGTCTCTATGCTGACAGCAAGGAGCCTGCTTGGGATTCTCTCTCCCTCTCTCTGCCCCTTCCTGCTGGTGCACACATGCTCTCTTCCTCAAAATAAATAAATAAGCATTTAAAAAGAGAGAAAGAAACAGAAAAAGTAAGGCTTAAACAGAGGAGATTCAGAGGATATTCTTCCAAAAGCAAACACTCATGAAGTAACATGCAATGCAAATGAGCAGTTGATTATGGGGAGTTTGTTAATATCGGAACATATTATATAGCCTGGTAACGCATATCATTATCATTTTGGAATATGTGTTGTTTTCCTCACAAAGTTGTTTTCCCCTCAATTTCCTTGGCCTAAAAGCTATTCAAAAGTATAAAACATAACTTCACTGGAGGTGAAACTTTAAGCATCAACATTTTCTTTCGACACTTTGCTGTAAGATGGAAACAATTGTTGCCCAAATGGCCCCCGTTCTCCCAACTGGCTTACTTGTCTTAGTAGCTAGAGAACAGGAGGGGATTCCCTCACATCAGAACTGCCTGAAGCCCAATCCCTATATGGCAAGCAGTCACGATCTGACTCATTCACCAGGACAGTGACTGAAGTTCTTGTCTTTGGGTCCTGAGCTCCTCAGTGGTAGCATTCATTTAACAAACATATTTGAGTACCTACTATGTACTGGGCAATACTTTGGTGATAGTGCTGTTTGATCTGCCACTCCCACATAATTGAACTATCAGAGTTTTTTTTTTAATGTTTATTTATTTTTGAGACAGAGAGAGACAGAGCATGAATGGGGGAGGGTCAGAGAGAGAGGGAGACACAGAATCTGAAGCAGGCTCCAGGCTCTGAGCTGTCAGCACAGAGCCTGATGCGGGGCTCGAACTCACAGACCTTGAGGTCATGCCCTGAGCTGAAGTCAGACGTTTAACCTACTGAGCCACCCAGGCGCCCCAAACTATCAGAGTATTATAAAAGACACAAGCCATCATCAGGTTCATCTTTGAGCCACTGTCCCATGAGTTGAATTGTGTGCCCTCCCCAGAAAGAAAAGTTGAAGTCCTAATCCAGTACTTCAGAATGTGACCTTATTTGGAAATAGGGTCATTACAAATGCAATTAGTTAAGATGAGGTCATATTGGATGTAGGTGGGCCCTTAAACCATTATGGCTGATGTCCTCCTAAGAAGACAGCCATGTAGAAACACAGAGACATGGGGAGAATGCCACATGCAGACAGAGGCAAAGACAGAAGAGATGCATCTGTAAGCCAAAAACCCCCAAAACTGCTGTCTGTCAGCAGAAGTTAGGAGAAAGACATAGAACAGATTCTCCCTTAGGGTCCTTAGGAGGAAGCAACCCTGCTGATACCTTGAATTTGGATTTTCAGCCTCCAGAACTTTGAGGGAATAAATTTCAGTTGTTTATACCAGTTTGTAGTCTTTATTACCTCAGCCATGGGAAACCAATACACCCATTCACCCCATTTACAGATGGGTAAGTATTACACCAGAAAAAATTTATTACCATAAACTAATATTTCCTATTTTAAGTTTTATTTATTTGTTTTGAGAGATGCCCCTCCCCCTTTCTGTGCATGAGCATGGGAGAGGCAGGGGGGGTGGGGGAGGTAGGGAGAGAGAATCCCAGGCAGGCTCCATGCTGTCAGAACAGAGCCCAACCCAGGTCTTGATCTCAGGAATGGTGAGATGGTGACCTGAGCCAAAGTCTAGAGTTGGATACTTAACCGCCTGAGCTACCCAGGGGCCCCTCCATAAACTAGTATTTCTAAACTTCAGAGATGCCCAAAGTTATCAAAGTCTGAAAAGTTCTTGTGAAATGTCATTGTCCTTTTCTGTAGTGATACATTGACAACACACTAAACAAAAAACCTCCCTAGATTCAGAGTTAATTTTATCTCAGTAAACAAAATGATGTGTTGTTGATAAAAGGGGAATGAATGCTGAGTAGGCAGAAACAGCTGATGTCCACTACATGAACCAATCAAATGTCCTCTAAATGTAAGATGAAATAATTATATTTGAAAAGGTTTTTTTAACATTTTTTTTTAATGTTTATTTCTTGAGAGGGAGACAGAGTGCGAGTGTGGGAGGGCCAGAGAGAGAGGGAGACACAGAATCTGAAGCAGGCTCCAGGCTCCAAGCTGTCAGCACAGAGCCTGACGCGGGGCTCGAACTCACGGACCGCAAGATCATGACCTGAGCCGAAGTCGGACACTTAACTGACTGAGCCACTCAGGCACCCCTGAAATAATTATATTTGTTAAACATGTAGAAAACAGCCTCTGTAACCTCAAGCTACTAAACGTCTCACTAGTTAGTTACAGTCATCTACAGATCTGTCCAGTTCTTTTAGACTGGAGAAAACACAGACAGAAGTTAGGGGAAATTAATTCAAAAAGCAAAAAGAAAGAACAAAATTAAAGTGGGTAAATTCTTTTAACCCGGCTCCGGACATCAAAGCAGGAACTCCATGATGAGTACAGATGCTTCCATTCCCCAGTCCTCAGAGTATGGAGGGGGAAACTCTTACCTAAAAGTCTGCCCCGAACGTGCTTGCTTGTGTCAGGCTGGTCCTCCTTCCCCGTCTTCCCTTTTGACATTCACTCTCCATCCTCTCTGCAGAAGGAAAGCACATCTCTGCAAACTACTTCTAACTCTGGTGCATTGCCTTGAGTGCAAAACCAAGCAAAAGTACAATTCAACATCCCGCCAGTGGTGCTGAGTTAGCTAAAGACTATGGAGACTGGATTGTCTTACGAGTCCACTGATTCCAACTCCTCGCAATTAACAAAATTGGAGGGGGAAGGAATCGAGTTGTCAGCTAATGGATGACCGAATCTAAATTAGAGTTTGTATTTTTTTCATGTAACTTAGATGGAGTGCAAAAAAATGTAGTGACGTTGCCACAACAAAATTTTTTCTGTTCCCATCTATTTTTTTATGTGAACAAAGTTTCTCAGAGGTCTATCTATAACACTGAAAAGCAGGAATGGAATTGATGTTAAGCTCTGTGTCAATAGGAGGGCAAGGGTGTTTACTATTAATATTACTACTATTATAAACCTTCTAGCAGTAGTAGTCCTTTATTCATCCACAAATGCATCAATTCATTTTTTAAATGCAGCCGTATTCAAAAAAATTTTTGCTTTTCATGTTTAATACTTACCTATAAAATTTGTAACACATTTATGATATTTTGATTAATAATACACTTATAATAATGGTAAGTCAGACTAGAAGATACTTTCAAACATTTAAAGACTTAGGCCACAAGAAATAAGAATAAAATTGAATTTCCATATTGCAGACAATTATCCTGGAATGATAAATAGAAGAGTTTTAGGCATAAGGATACATTACATTAGGATGAAATTTTCTGGGAGAAATGGAAATGAAATAGGAGATAAAGAGCAAAAAGGAACAATGTAAAATGTTAATGAACAGCTGGCTTAAGTATTTTAAAAATACATGATAGTGAGTATCAAATTGTTATGGCATTTAATTCCATTAGATACATTTAAAAGAGTAACACTTGGAGCGCCTGGGTGGCTCAGTTGGTTGAGTGTCTGACTTTGGCTCAGGTCATGATCTCAGGGTTCATGAGCTAAAACCCCGCGTCGGGATCTGTGCAGGCAGCTCAGAGCCTGGAGCCTGCTTCAGATTCTGTGTCTCCCTCTCCCTCTGCCCCTCTGTGGCTTGTGTTCTGTCTCTCTCTCTCTCTCTCTCTCAAATAAATAAACATTTAAAAAAATTTCTTTTTGGGGCGCCTGGGTGGCTCAGTTGGTTGGGCGACCGACTTCGGCTCAGGTCATGATCTCGCAGCCCGTGAGTTCGAACCCCGCATCGGGCTCTGTGCTGACAGCTCAGAGCCTGGAGCCTGTTTCAGATTCTGTGTCTCCCTTTCTCTCTGACCCTCCCCCGTTCATGCTCTGTCTCTCTCTGTCTCAAAAATAAATAAACGTAAAAAAAAAATTTTTTTTTTAATTTCTTTTTAAACAAAAGAGTAAAACTTTGTTGGTGTGTATAATGCACCAGAAATTATATTCTTTGCACTTATTTAAGCTCATGATAAAAAATTTTATGTCAAAAAAATGTATGAGGGAAGTACATTGTTTATGGTCCATGGTAGCCAAAAATGTTTGAAGGACACTGATCTAAAGGAGAGACAAGATGGATATTTTAAAAAGAAAGTAACATAAGGTACTGTGTGAGTCCAAAGGGAGTCCACAGAGAAGCAGATACAAATGCTTTGGAGGTGATCATACCTGTAGTGGTTTGGGGGAAGGTACAGAAGAAGGTAAGGTACCAGGGGCACCTGGGTGGCTCAGTTGGGTGAGCGACCCACTTTGGCTCAGGTCATGATCTCTTAGTTTGTGAGTTCGAGCCCCATGTCGGGCTCTGTGCTGACAGCTCAGAGCCCAGAGCCTGCTATGGATTCTGTGTCTTCCTCCCTCTCTGCCCCTCCCCACTTGCGCTCTGTCTCTCTCTGTCTCAAAATAAATAAACATTAAAAAAAAAAAAAAAAAAAGGAGGTAAGGTACCAGGGTAAAGGCAGGCTGGCTGCCAAAATTGGGTCAGAGTCTCAGCCTTTAGTCTCAGAGACTTGTTTTGGTCAGGGTAGTTCGTATTTGCCACACTCAGAGCTTACTTTTTAATTTATAGTAAGAACTGCAACTATCACATCCTGTATGATGTGCTAGAAGCCAAATTGCAACCAGAAGATCACTTGCTAGATCCAATGGAATCAGAATAAGGGTGAGAGTGATGTGAGGCCAAGAGCACAATGGTCTGAGGTTCCAACAGCCTGCTGCACCTGTAAGATGGTGGCATTGGAGGACTCCCTTTTAGAGGTCAGGCTGTCCTCCTGTGCAGGACTGGAAAGGATCCTGCCAGCTTCTGGCTCCTGGGGCTTCCTTGTCAATGCCAGACCATGGCTTCTCAGAGCCATTATCTCAGGATCATGATCATAATCAAATTCCAATCTTGTCTCCTTCATTTGACCTGCCGGTGGCCTAACCTGAAGTTTTGGACAAACCCATTCTTCCATCACACATTTACAGACAATATCTTGGCCTTCTTCCAACATAAGATGAGTTACATCCATGATATGTGAATTCTTTTTCTTGTTTAATTTTCAGGTAAAATTTTTATTTCCAAATTTTTGTGGGAATAGGGATATGGGGACCTCATTCCCATGTATCATCTTTTATTAAAAAAGTGTAATAAATGCAACTAAAAATTTGCATCGGAGAAGAAGAAAATTTAGCATATTAATTATTCAAAATAAGGACTGTAGGATAGCTCAGCCCTGTACTGATCATAGCCAATTTGAAGACAGCCAACTAGGCGGGAAGCTTAATGAATTCAAGGCACATTTACTGAGCTCCAACTAATGCACTGAAGCATGCCAAGATCAGAAGGTAGAAAGAGGAGTAGGGCAGACTCTGCTATCGAGCTTTTACCTGGAAGCAGGTAATTCTTATATAACATGATAAATGTATAATCAAAGAATAAAAGAGGGTTTAGGAGCACAATAGAGAGGAATGAGGGATGGGCTTCACAGAAGAGATATTTTATTTCTATCTTAAAGGAAGAGCAGAAATTGACCGAGGAGACAGGAAACAGTCATGCAATGTTCAGAGTATGATCAATACCCGGAGACCTGGGAAAGCATTCATTGCACCTTTAGAGAGTGTTCCTGGAACTTAGGGTTTGGTAGAGTCGGATGCAGAAGGAGGTTTGGACTTTACCAATCTGCATGGAAAGGGTATGAGTATGATTTCACATGGATTGAACCTGTGGGCAACAGAGAAATAGCAACCATCCTAGACATCTTGGATAGACAATGGGGCCGGAGGTAGGATATAAAACACAAAAATTTGGGAACCTACCACCTCAATGAAATTTCTAGCAGTCCAGAGGCATGGGCTATGTTAAGACATCCTTCCCAAGGGTAAGGACAAGTTGCCACATATGATCCTCTTATCGCTGAGGAAAAGTAGAACACCTTGTGTTGTTAGGGTGCTTGGGGGGCAATATGCATATTTCGGACTGCTGCTTTGATTCATTTATCCAACAATGCAAAGGATTTCCCATTTCAAGTGCAGTACAGAGAAAGAGATGACTCTCCAATGGGTCCAGGCTGCCATGAAAGCTGTGTGGCCGTCTAGTCTGTCTGGTCCAGAAGATCCCATGGTGACCTAGGTGTCTGTGACTGATAGGGCTGCTGTATGGAGCCTTTGACTGGCTCCCCAGTTCAGAGAGTTAAGATTTTGGGCAAAACTATGCTCCTCTCTGATTATAACTATCCTCCTTTTTGAGACAGAGCTTCTAGCTTGCTAGTGGGCCCTAGCAAAGACTAAACTATTCAAACTAAAGGGTCCATAATGCTCTGAATATTGACTGATCCATCAAGCCATGGAGCTGGATGTGCACAGCAGCACTCCATTATTAATTGGAAGTGGGATGTCTAGATAAGACCTCTAACAGATCCTGAAGGAATAAGTAAGTTGTGTGAGCAAGTAACTCAGATCCCCATGGCTTCTATTCTTGCTATAGTGTCTTCTGTCTCTCTCGATCCACGCTTAGAGCCTATGAGAATAGAAGAAGGAAGTCATAAATATGAATGCTCATCAAATGATCATTTGCAGAGACAAGGACTATGGTAGTTATGAACATTTCTTTCTTACTTTGATAGGAATATATTTGTGTATATATTTTCGTTTTCTCTGCCCCATTCCCCTACTATCTAACATTATGTATGAATAGCAGTCAACCTTAAATTTTAGAATTTATGTTACAGAATATCAAAAAGGGGCTTCACTCAGCTAGAAAAAAGAATTTATGTAAATAACTAATGTGATACAGTGGAATTTTGCACTATTAGATGCATGATGTTATTAAGAAGTATGCTTTTGCCCTTGTCTTTATTTGAAAATTAAATATGTTTAGGGGTGCTGGGTAGCTTAGTCAGTTGAGTGTCTGATTTTGGCTCAGGTCATGATCTTGTGGTTTGTGGGTTAGATCGAGCCCCTCATCAGACTCTGCATTGACAGCTCAGAGCCTGGAGCCTACTTCACATTTTGTGTGTGTGTCTCTCTCTCTGCTCCTCCCCAGCTTGTTCTCTGTCTCAAAAATAAATAAACAAACATTTTTTAAAAAAGAAAATTAAATATGTTTAGAAAGGCAGCAAACTCACAGAGTTTGGCTGCAGACTCACAGAGGCTGTAACTACACAGAAGAAACAGATTCCCATAGATCTCTCCATAAACTCCCCCTTCATGGTCTAATTTAGTGGCTGGGTGTCCTTGGCTTCTCAGATTTCCTGGCAAGCTCTGTCTTGCATTAGTACTTCAGGAGAATTGGATAGTGACTATCACCATTCTGGACTTTCATGTCCCCAGCTGGTCCCACAGCTACATATGATCTAATTCCTATAATAAATCCCCTGTCCTACAACACTCACAGAGGTTCTGCTTCCCTGACTGAACTCTGACAGATACAAGGATATTTGAGCCAGGACCTGAGAAAGGTAAGGAAGTGGTCATAAGGCCACCTCAGGAAGAGTATTCTAGGCAAAGGGAACAGAAAGTGCAAAGGTCCTGAGGCATGAACATGACTGAGGAAGTAGTGTGGCTGAGTGGAGTCAGTTGGGAGGAGAGTAGGAGGAGATGAGATACAGAGCTAAGGGGAGAGAGACAAGGTCATGTATGGCTTCACAGAATATACAGGAGCTTGAGCTTTTTCTCTACTTGAGATAGAAAGCCATGGGAGAGTTATAAGTAGAATGACATGATCTGACATTTTAAATGAACTCACTCTTGCTGCTATGTTAGGAATAGACTGTAGGAGGCAGATAACGGCAGAAGCAGGAAGATGAACTAAAAGGCCGATGCAATAATCCAGATGAGAAATGTTACTGACTCAAACCCAGCTATTAGCACTGAGTGACGTGGTGACAGGTTGTTGGAATCTGGATATATTTTGAACGTGGAGATTTTAGGATTTAATGTCAAGTGGAATGTTGGGTGTGAGAGAAAAAAAGGAGTCAAAGATGAGTCTAAGCTTCTTGATTTTTTTTTTTTTTGCAGAACAATTTTTTTTTTAATTTTTTGAGTTTTTTTTTAATTGAAGTATAATTAACATACAGTGCTATATTGATTTCAGGTGTGAAATATAATGATTCAACATTTCTATACATTGCTCAGTGCTCATCACAGTAAATGCACTTTTTTAAATTTATTTTTTCCTTGAGAATAGGAAGACAAGATGGATCAACATGTTCCCTTTTGTCTGAGCTTCTGCTCCCAGTAGCCCAAATATATCTTAGTATTTATTTATTTTTTAAACATATTTTATTTTTATTTTTTAATTTTATTTATTTACATCCAAGTTAGTTAGTAGTACAATAATGATTTCAGGAGTAGATTCCAGTGATTCATCCCCTACATATAACACCCATTTCTCATCCCAAGTGTCTTGCTTTACTACCCCTTTCCCATTTAGCCCATTCCCCCAACCACAACCCCTCCAGCAACCCTCTGTTGTTCTCTGTATTTAAGAGTCTCTTATGTTTTGTCCCCCTCCTTGTTTTTATATTATTTTTCTTTCCTTCCCTTATGTTCAACTGTTTGGTGTCTTAAATTCTATGTATGAGTGAAGCCATATGATATTTATCTTTGGCTGACTAATTTCACTTAGCATAATCCCCTCCAGTTCCATCCATGTAGTTGCAAATGGCAAGATTTCATTCTTTTTGATTGCCGAGTAATACTCCGTTGTGTGTGTGTGTGTGTGTGTGTGTGTGTGTGTGTATATATATACCACATCTTCTTTATCCATTCATCCATCGATGGACATTTGGGCTCTTTCCATACTTTGGCTATTGTCGATAGCGCTGCTATAAATATTGGGGTGCATGTGCCCCTTTGAAATAGCATACGGGTATCCCTTGGATAAATACCTAGTAGTGCAATTGCTGGGTTGGAGGGTAGTTCTATTTTTAACTTCTTGAGGAACCTCCATACTGTTTTCCAGAGTGGCTGCACCAGTTTGCATTCCCACCAGCAATGCAAAAGAGATCCTCTTTTCCTGCATCCTCACCAGCATCTGTTGTTGCCTGAGTTGTTAATGTTAGTCATTCTGACAGGTGTGAGGTGGTATCTCCTTGTGGTTTTCCTGATGAGTGATGTTGAGCATTTTTTCATGTGTCGGCCATCTGGATGTCTTCTTTGGAGAAGTGTCTATTCATGTCTCTTGCCCATTTCTTCACTGAATTATTTGTTTTTTGGGTGTTGAGTTTGATAAGTTATTTACAGATTTTAGATACCAACCCTTTATTTGATATGTCATTTGCACATATCTTCTCCCATTCCATCAGTTGCCTTTTAGTTTTGCTGACTGTCTTAAGGTTCTTCAACTGAGTGATGAAGAACAAGATTGCCATTTAGTGAAACTGAAGGGTAGGGGTACAACACATTTTGAAAGTAATATTGGAAGTTCAGATATAGTCACTTAAGTTCACAATGTTTATTAAATATACAGCAGAATATGTCAACTGAGCAATTGTATAAACGAGTCTGGCATTCAGGGGAGAGATCTGAGATGGAGATACAAATTTTAGGATCATTTGTTTACAGATGGGTAAGATCATTAAGAAAATGAATGGAGTTAGAAAAAAGAAGAGTTCAGGACTGAGCTCTGGGGCAGTTGGAAATGTTAGAGAGATGAGCAGTGGCCAGAGGACTAAGGAAAATCAGGAGCTGACCCAGGTGCCCCAATTCTGTGTTGCTCTGTCTTTCTTGCAGGCAGAAAATATGTCTAATTGATCACAAATTCCTGCCATCCAGTATGTTATCAGTCATTTACCTGGTACTCAGTAGCAGTGAGGGCCCTGCTAGATGACTAGATGACTGACTTCATGGAAAGATAGCTCCCAGAATGGGGGAAAGTAATTGTAAATCATATATCTGATAACAGACTTGTATTTAGAATATAAAAAGAACTCTTGCAACTCAATAATAAAAAGACAATAGCTCAACTTTTAAAATGGGTAAAGGATCCAAATAGATATAACTTCACAGAAAATTTATAAATGGCCAGCCAAATCACACTTGAAAGATGATTAACATCATTGGCCATCAGGGATGGCCACAATTAGATACCCACTAAGATGGTTAGGATCTAAAACCACAATTAGATACCCACTAAGATGGTTAGGATCAAAAGGAGAAAAACAAGTGTTGACAAGGATGTGGAGAAATTGGAACCCTCATACACTGCTGGTAGGAACATAGAATAATGCAGCCACTTTGGAAAACAATCTGGCAGTTCATCCAAAAGTTACACATAGAATTACCTTTTAATCCAGCAATTCTACTCCTACGTATATAGCCAGGAGTTACAATTATAATAATCAACAAGGTCAGGTTGGCAATAAAGAGGCAGCCTGACTTGCAGAGGTTTATTGAGATAATGGAACTCAGTGTCCCTAGGGGCAAAATAGGTGGGCGATTGATAAGGATACCACTTACAAGTAAAAGACATCAAGGATGGAAAATGATGAGGCTAAGAGAAGGTACCCCATTGAGAAGTTATAATTCCTTGCCTGGTTCAGGACAAGATTCAGTTTTTAGATCCAGACTCAATGACTGAATCTCTAGGAATAAGGGTCCTGCAACACCATGGTATGCTTGGTAGTGATTCCATGGGCTGCTCTCAAACTAGTAGCTTTGCCATATCTACCTGTCGGGTGTGGTATCTTTGTTAGAGCAGACGAATATGGCCTCAGGTACATGGTATGCCGTCACTGATATGCATTTTTCTATTCCAATCCAAAAAGAAGGGGAGAAACAGTTTGTAGTCCCGAGGAATTGACAACAATATACATTTATGGTCTTGCCCCAGGGCTATGCTTCCTTTCTCACATTCCATCATAATGGAGTGTTAAGAGCTCTGCACTTTCTAGACGTCCTATAGAACATCACATTGATCCCTTGCAGTGACAGCATTGGGTGGGTTAGGCCAGATGACCATGAAGTAGCTAGCGCTTTGAAGGTCTTGGTGAACCCTTGATACGGCACCATTCCGCAAGAAGACCAAACAGCCATGCAGTAGCATGTTGACTATATTGAACCTCTTCCATCCTGAGAATGCCCACAGTTTATCTTGATAGAAACAGACATGTATCACTGGTATGGATCTCCCTTTCCTGTCTCCAGGGCTTCATCCAGCATCACTATCCGAGGGCTTCCAGATGGTTTGATTCCTCCTGGAAGGGGAGCACAAGTAAAACTAGGAGACCCACTGGGGCACCTGGGTGGCTCAGTCCGTTAAGCGTCCGACTTCAGCTCAGGTCACGATCTCACGGTCTGTGAGTTCGAGCCCCGCGTCGGGCTCTGGGCTGATGGCTCAGAGCCTGAAGCCTGCTTCTGATTCTGTGTCTCCCTCTCTCTCTGCCCCTCCCCCGTTCATGCTCTGTCTCTCTATGTCTCAAAAATAAATAAAAAAACGTTAAAAAAAATTAAAAAAAAAACAACTAGGAGACCCACTGTATAGCAAAGAAGATGTGGAATGTGCTCAAGATTGAGGGATCCACTGATTGGGTCTCCACACGCACCACCTGGAAGCTGTTAGCCATCAACACTGGGGCAAACAGGCCACCAAGACAGCACAGCCAACAGTTGACTGGCTCTGGGATACAGAAGCTGCTGCCTTGTCTTAAAGGGAGGACAATTCTGCAGGGTGGTTCATGCTCCAGAAATGTTCCCCTGTGGATCAGGTCAAGGTCAGACTTTACCTGAGACCAGATCCCTGCTTGGCTCTTTTCCCTCCTTCATAAGGCCTTTCCTGGATAATTTTACCATCAACAAATCATGGTGCATTGAATTCCTCTCTCTGGCTCTGCTTCTTTAAAACCTGACCTAAGACAACCAGCCACAAGGAAATGCCCATGAGAGAGGAGGCAGCATCCAGAAAAGTGAAAACCACACTAGTTACAGGACCTTGGAGAGGACAAATCACTGGTTGAGACAAAGGATCTGCTTTCACTCATTCTTTCTGACTAAACAGATCCTAAGGGCTGCGAGCCAGTCAGTTTCTCAAACTGAGTTTTTCACACCCTGGGAACACGCAACCACATTCCAGGAGTTATTAGAAATTGTAGGATAAACCCACATCCTCCTAGAGTGACAAGTGTGCTAGAAAACATGGGGGAAATATTTTATATTAGAACAGATGCACATCTATTATGACATAATGTACAAAATGGGCAAAACAATTTTTTTTAAGGATGAAATACCTGATCTCAAAAGGCACATCTCTCCTGATGCAGGCAACTGTGGGCCTCCAGAGTTCAAGGTTCTTCTTTTTTTTTAATGTTTATTTATTTTCGAGACAGAGAGAGACAGAATATGAATGGGGGAGGAACAGAGAGAGAGAGGGAGACACAGAATCCGAAGCAGGCTCCAGGCTCTGAGCTGTCAGCACAGAGCCCGACGCAGGGCTCGAACTCACGGACCATGAGATGGTGACCTGAGCCGAAGTCAGACGCTTAACCAACTGAGCCACCCAGGGGCCCCGAGGTTCTTCTGATATAAGTGGTACTTAAGTAAAGTTTGATGAGCACTGGCAGGCAGTTAGTGGTGGCTACTTTGAACAAGAGCAGAAAATAGGCTTTGTCCTGTAAACCAAGGCAAGAAAAGGAGAGAAAGTAAACTTCCATGAAACCAATTTATGTTTTTAGTCCTTCCCCTTGTAATAACCCTCGTGTCCGAGGGCTCTCTGTTTGCTAATCACTTGACACATGGATTCAACCCTCCAGCACCCTGTGAGCAGCCTCATTTTACACACAGGAAAAGGTCAGAGAGATGAAGTAACTTTGCCAAGGTAATTGGAAAATATGTGGGTATCCTCACTCCGGCTCACTCTGTATCTTCTCCACTCTTTGTGCTCATAGAATGTAGGACATATAAAAATAGAGAGATACAGGAACGGTATCTCTAGAATAAATGCCACTGAAGTCAAAAGAGTTGAAATCTGGCCTGAATTAGAACATTCCATTTCCCACCTTTTACCCTGATGTTCATTTTATACTTTTGTTCTCTTGATTTCATGTTTTTCAACTGGATATTTTCAACTGAAAACATTGACTTCTTTCCTTGACCATGCTATATTTATTTCTCTGTCATCACCCTTATAAATTGTGCCCTGGGGATAACCTCTTAGGCCTGGCTTGCTACGTAAAAATAAATAGAAGGTAAGTTTGAAGTTATCAGAAATCAGAACAATCAGGTTTCACAAGCATAGAAGTCATGAAGAATTTCTTTATAAAGGTTACATTTTATTTCTTTATTAAAAATTCGCCAGTTTCCATGTATACAGTTGGTCTGTCTCTTAAAAAAAAAAAAAGACTTACATGCTATTTCAGGGTTTCATAAATACAAACTCAAATCTATAATCCGGAATTTTCTAGGAGAAAGGATGGAGGTTAACTTATCCCTCCCTTATCAGTAACATCATTTAAAGAATTGTTTAGCACTATCTCCTTACTCTGCTGAGTCGCTGGGCGTAAGTCCAAGAATATGAGGCAGGTACGGCCAGGCTCTGAAGATGATTTCTATTCCTTTTCAGCTTGTTATTTTATAATTCAGTCTCACAGGTCAATTAATGCTCATATTGACATACTGTCCCCAGAGTATTCCAGCTTGCATTTGTGATATGGGGGCTGCTGTCACAGTTCCTTGTATTTCCTTAAAAACTTTGTCCCAGTGGATATAGAGCATTATTTTTCATAGGTTAGCTAGCCAAGATCTTCAGAAATTTTGTTGAAACTTATGGTTTCTGGCATTTAAGTTCACACTCATAGAATACAATAGTTGTACACAATTAAAATCATTTTTAAACAGGTGATTCAAAACACTATAAAGGTATTTTCCCCACCTTTCTGACAAGTATTGAATAATTTTAATACTTTTTTCAAAGTATCATCTTACTGCTCATTATATAAACTGTTTTATATCTTTATAAACCTGTTTTTCAATTAGTAAACAACTCCTAAGGCACTAATTAAACTTTGCAGATACGAAAAAAGGTGTTCAAGGTTAACTTTATGTGATCTCTTAGCTGTAAAGGCATTTCATAAGCCTAACAAATGTATGAATTGAAAACCAAGCTATAGTAATGTGGCGGTTTTGGAAATCACAAACCAAGCATTTTGTTCCAATGTCATGTGTTATTCTGGTAGTCTAGGCCATCTAGAGTATAAAGCAGTGGTAAGAAAAATGACAATGAGGATAAATTGCAACTGAATCTTTAAAAGGGAAAGCTGAAAGGGGAAAGTGGGAAGGAAGGAAGGAAGACAGAAAGGATGGAAGTAAGGAAGAGAGAGAAGGAGCAGAGAAAGGAAGGAGGGAAGGAGCCTAACTGTGGTTCTCTTTAACCACAGTTCAGGTGTTGTTCTAAGGAGCACAATAACCCGATGGAAATCACAAGGCAGTTTCAAGGAAGGACACAATAGAAGTAGGTATCTCTATTGGGACAAGTTGAAAGAAACTGTGTTGAAGGAAGCTTTGTCAAAACGTACCACATTGGATCTTCTGTCCAAGGCCACCATCAAGGTCGAGTTCATGGCTGGGACTTCTGAAAATGCAGATTTAGTGAAATCTAAAAGTCATCATAATGCTCTTTGCAATAGCGACGTAAATAACAGAGAGACATGTGGCATAATAGGTTTCTGCCCTACTTCGGCCACTTACCAGTATGACAGTTAATTGAACCATTTTAGGCTTTACTTTCAACGCATTGAGGTGACAGACAGAAACGGATTGGAAGTCCAGGGCCGTCTCTTATTACATAACTTCTATGAATCTATTTCTTCAGCCATAGATGTGAATAAGACATAAAAGGTTGTTTGGGAGAAGCCAGACAAAGACTACATAATATATGATTCCATCTACATGAAACTCTAGAAAATGCAAACTAATCCTTAGTGACAAAAAATAGATCAGTGTTTGCTGGGGGAGCCAAGCAGCAGGGAGAGGCAGGAGGAAAGAATTATAAAGAGGTGCAAGGAAATTTTTTAGGTGGCGGATGTGCCCATATCCTCACCTGGGGATGATTTCACAGATATACACATATGTCAAAATTTACCAAATTACACGTTAGATATTTTAAACATTTATTGCGTGTCAATCATACCTAAATGAAGCTGTGTTTTTAAAAGGGTCAGAGAATTAAATGAGATAGTATATTGTGAACTAATTTGCATACATTGGTAACAATGTGCATTGCAAACAATGGTACAAGAGGGCGTCCAGAAACGAGCTCCCTTTCCTACTTATGTCACAGAACTATTTAAAGTGGTACTGTACTGGGGCGCCCGCGTAGCTCAGTTGGTTGAGCATCTGACTCTTGATTTCAGCTCAGGTCATGATTTCAGGGTTCATGAGATCGAGCCCCACATCAGACTCCATGCTGAGTGCAGAGCCTGCTTAAGATTCTCTCTCTCTCGGGGTGCCTGGGTGGCTCAGTCAGTGAAGTGTCCAACTTCGGCTCAGATCATGATCTCATGGTTCGTGGGTTCAAGCCCCACATCAGACTCTGTGCTGACAGCTCAGAGCCTGGAGCCCGCTTCGGATTCTGTCTTCCTCTCTCTCTGTCGCTCCCTGTTTGTATGCTCTCTCTCTCTCTTTCTCTCCCAAAAAGAAACATTAAAAAAATTTTTTTTAAAGATTCCCTCTCTTTGCCCCTCTCCCCTGCTTGCATGCTCTCTCTCTCTCTAAAACACAAAAATAATTACAAAAAAATAAAAAATAAAATGGTACTGTACTCCACAAACATCTGTCAATATTAGAAACACTGAAATCTTTCCAGCAGTTTTATAGCTGGATAAATATTTTCAAAGAAAAATATGGGACAATATAAAAATATCTCTGTGGATTTTTCAGGATATTGGTTCTGTGACTTTCTTTCCAATCTTTATTAGAAGCATATTTCACATTGTTGGAAGCATATTGTACATAGGACTTGCATGCCACCTTTCCACTCCATATTTTAATCATAAAATGTCTGCGTGTTATTTTTAATGACTGCCTTATAATTTTCTCAGTGGTAAGAATTTGGGATATGTTTTGAAGATAGAGCTGCCAGGATTTATGACAAACTTTGGGATGGAAAGAAGGGGGCCCAGGGATGATGCTGAGGTTTTTGGCTTGAGCAATTGAAAGTTCAATGAGGTGGACTTTGGACGGGGAAGAGTATGGAAAAGGCAGGCTTGGAGAGGTGATGAGGAAGTCAGTCTGTCTGGGACAAGTTAGGTGCTAAACATCAAAACGGACATGTGAAGAAGGCACTGGACAGGAGATCAGAGGGGACGTCTGGCTGGAGATATAAATTTGGGAGTCTCTAGCATAAAGATGGGATTTAAGGCCCTGGGCTGCATGAGGGCTTCAAGGGCATGAGTGCAGAGAACAGAAGAGGTTCAAGCACTGAGTCATGCGGACCGTCTATGTCTAGAGATGACAAGGGTGACAGAAAAGGAATGTCAGGGAGGAGGGAGGAAATCCCAGAAGACTGTCTATCCTGGATGCCAAGAGACAAAAGTGTTTATGGGACAGAATGCTGCTGGTCATCCTAGTAAGAGGAGGACAAAAGAGTCCTCTTGAAGTAAAACGTGGCTATACCAAGGGAGCTTTTGGTGGAGTGCTGTGAGCAAAACTATTATTGGAGTGGATTCAAAAGGTTATAGTAAACAGAAATTTCTCCAAAAAAGATATATCAATGGCTAGTAAGCAGATGAAAGGAAGCTCAATATTATTAGCCAGCAGGGAAAGACACATCAAGATGACCATGAGATACCATCTCACGCCTACAAGGATGGTTACAATCAAAGGAAAATAATAAGCGTTGATGAGGATCTGGGGAAATGCTTTCACACAGGGGTACATTTTTAAAGGCCCTTACACTGCCTTTTCCACTGACGTCAGCCAGCATTCCCTCCTTTACCTTCTCAGGAATCGGATATGTACGGACAGAATCCAAGGACATCCTTGGATGCCTGGTAAGCATCTAAGGCTGAGTATTTCTTCATTGAAAGAGTTTTAATTACTTTAAGTTACTTTACTTTCACAAGGCGGATTTCTATTTTTTCCAGGTATTTAAATTTTTTCTCAGAGTTTTCAAATTGATTGACTAAAATTGTTCATAGTATTCTCTCATGGTCTTTTGAATCTGTAACGCGTACAATTGTTTTCCCGATGTACATTCTTAATGTTGTGTAGTAATCTCTTTTCTCCCATAAATCTTGCCAAGTGACGGCCTAGTTTATTAATCTTTTTAATTTTTTGTCTCCCTCCCTTATTAATCTTTTTTAAAAACCAACTTTTGTTGATTGTCTCTATTGCGTTTTACTATATCATCTATTTCTGCTCATTATTACCTACTTTTTTCTACTTGCCTTGAGTTTATTTTGTTGTTCTTTTTCTACCTTAAGTTGGATCCTGAGCTCACTAATTTTCCATGTTTCTTCTTTACTCATATAAGCATTCAATGTTATGAATTTCCATCAAATATTACATTAATTGCATGTCATAAATTTTGATATTTCAACTTTTATTATTGTTCAGTTATAAATATTTTCAAATTTCAATTATGAGTTTTACTTTGAGCAATGACTTATCAAAAAAAGGGTGCATTTTAATATCCAAAGTTAATTTTATAGGTCTCATTTGTCATTTTATTGTTGGTATTTGAAATAATTGCATTGCAGTTAGAAAACAGAGTCTGCATAATACTGATTCTATGAAATTTGTTGAGTCATGCTTTATGACTAGGCATTTAATCAACGCTTGTAATATTCCATGAATGCTTGAATGCACATTTTAAAATGGTCGTGTACAGAGTTTTATATATGTCCATTAGATTGAGATTGTTAGTTGTAGTGTTCCAAAAGAATTTGTTTAAACTTTTATGTGTCAGGAGCTCAGCCAGCTGAGATGGGAGAGAGAGAGAGAAGCTAGGTTTCAGAGTAGCTGATTAAAGCAATGTGCCAAAAATGAAAGGGCTAAGCCTTTATTCACTTAATGCTACGGTACAAGCAAGAGGTTACACTGGAGAAAGTGCAGACTTCTCCTGTTCCATTTTCCCCCATGGAACAGTACACTGGTCAAGGTCAGGTAGATTGGTGCAGATGTGGGGGTCATCTCACTTTTGAGGGAACCCTGGAACAACAGAGTCTAATAGTGTTATGGAGTCTGCGGTCAGGGTAAGGACATGGAGGAAAGGCCAGGAGTGAAAAATTCTGAGTCAGCCTGGGTAGGAGTTCCCTCGGGGTTTTCCCTCCTCTGCTCCCCATAAGGAGGCCTCAGAAGGGGAACCTGGAAGACCTCTGCCCCGGGCTCAGAAAAAGAGACCTAGAAATAAAGATTCTGGGGCTAGGAATGCACATACAGTGTGTGAAAGAGCGTGACTGGACAGAGGAGCCTGAGTCTTTGCAGCTTTCCTCCAAGGCTGCACTGCATCGATGTCTGGTGTGGGATGGGCAACCTCCCCCAGGAGGTCTGCCAGATAAAGCCTTTGGGATTGCCTATGGTCAGGCGTGAAAAATCACACATACATTTTCTTTATTTCTTTATCATTTATTACAGTGTGGTTTTATCTTTATTAAGTTCAAAATGTTTTCTAATTTTTCTTTTGATTTCTTCTTTGACCCATGGGATATCTAGAAGTCACACATACATTTTAACCAGGAGCCATACTCCTCACCATACTGTCAGCTTGATTATAAATAATTGAGAAAGCTTGGTTCATAGTGATAGTGGCTATTTTCCCTTGTAATCCCATTTGAAGGGATTTTGTGTTTATTTTACCCATTTGAAGACTTTTTTGAAGCATACAATTTTAGACTCATTATACCTTACTAGTGAACTAAATAATCATATGGATGACTCTCTTGAATAATACATTTGCTTAACAATCTGTTATGCTGTTATTAATATAATTATACTAGGTTTCTTTGGTTAATGTTTTTCCTGTAAAGCCTTTTCTTTTCCTTTTCCTTTCGGTCTTGTCGTATCCTTATACTTTAGGCCTGTCTCTCAAAAATAGCACGTATCTAGATTTTAAAAATCTAACTTGATAAAACAGCTAAGTTTAGTCCATTTATATTTAGTATGATTTTTTATTTGGACTTTTTTCTATATTATCTCATTAATCCTATTTGTCCTGGATTTTCTGTTTTGTTTTTTGTTTTTTTTCTCTTATCCTGCCTTTTTGGGGATTTGATTATATGTATTTTTCCTTATTCTATTTCTACCTAATTATTTGGACTTATATATATATATACATATATATTTTCTTTATTAATTTACCTTGAGATGTTATCATGACCATTTCACTTAAAAAGGTCTAAAGTTAATTTCTTAACTCTGCCAGGATAATAAAAGGTCCTCTCAATACTTTTACTCTCATTGCACTTTCCTCCATCATACATACTATTATGCAGAACAGTATTTCACTCTTATTCTTTATATTTTTTATTTTTTTAATATATATATATTTTTAAGTTTATTTATTTATTTATTTATTTTGAGAGAGAGAGAGGACAGCAAGAGAGAGAATCCCAAGCAGGCTCTGCACCATCAGTGCAGAGCCTTATGCGGGGCTCAAACTCACAAACCACGAGATTGTGACTTGAGCTGAAATCAAGAGTTGGACACTTAATGGACTGAGTCATCCAGGTGCCCCAGATTTTTTTTGCTCTTAGAGAGAGACAGCAGGAGCAGAGACGAGTGGCAGAGGGAGGGAGGGGGGAGGGAGAGAGAGAGAGAGAGAGAGAAAGAATCTTAAGCAGGCTCCACATTCAGGGTAGAGCCTGATCCCCATGACCCTGGGATCATGACCTGAGCAGAAATCAATAGTCAGACACTCAACCAACTGAGCCACCCAGATGCCTCATTGCTATTCTTTTTATTAAAACTATACACTGGGTATTATTATTATGCACAAATACTATTTATTTGGATTTACATACATGCCTCCCCCGAATATTATTTTAATCCTTTTTCTCAGACCATCTACTGGATCATTTTTTTCTTTGTTTAATTACATCGTTTAGAAGTTTCTTTTACATATTGTTGAGGTAGCTTGTTTGTATGTATTTTTTTATTGTTTTGAAAAAATAATTTTGCCAAATATGAAATTCAAGGCTGATGGTTATTTTCTCTCAACATTTTGAAGGTGTATTGTCCCACTGTCTTTTGGCTTCCCCGGTTGCTATTGAGGAAACTGGTGTCATTTTCATTTATTCTTTCTTTATGGCTGATTCTAAAATCTTTCTTTGTGGTGTTCTGCAGTTTCATTGCCTATACTTTTTCAAAGATTTTTAAATGTTTATTTATTTTTGAGAGAGAGAGACAGAGTTCAAGTGGGGGAGGGGCAGAGAGAGAGGGAGACACAGAATCTGAAGCAGGCTCCAGGCTCTGTGCTGCCAGCACAAGAGCCTGACGTGGGGCACAAACTCAGACCATGAAATCATGATCTGAGCCAAAATCAAGAGTTGGATGCTTAACCAGGCACCACTGGCACCCCTCATTGCCTATATTTAAGCATGGATTTATTTCTCTTTTTCCTTTTAGGGAAAAATGTGTTTCTTCAATTTGTCGTTTTTGAGATACAACACAGATTTTTTTTTCCCTTCTTGACATACAATGTGCTTCCCACCCTCCTTAAGTGATGGGAATCCCCTTACTGAGATAGGCATAAGGCTCAGTTTTGGTCAGTTTTCACAAGAGCAATTTTCAAGGAGCAGGGGCTGCTGGGGACAGTTTCATAGCTGAGAAAAAGAAACAAAGAGGATATCTGCTTCTGGCATTATGGCTGACCTGGTGCTCTGAGGGGCTCTTCCACGGAAGGTCTACTAATACACTACATAGGACACTTTTTGAAATACTACTGCTGGTCTCCCAAGAGGCAATGAAGATCTCCAAGGACAGTCCATCCTTTCTCCTCCTCCCCCATCATCTTCCCAAAACGAAAATAGATTTGAGCTGGGGTCCGAAGAAAGCAGGATGGAGCTGGGGTCAGAAGAGTTGGCAGCCAGTAAGGAAGGAGGAAGAGAATAAATTCTGGTCAGGAATCCAGCAGAGTTTGCTACATAAATGTCCAAATCCTGGGAGGAAAAGGGGGAGAAATGAAATTGTAAATTTCTTAGCGTAGTGGATTTATGGGTTGAGGAGTTTGAATTTTTTTTTTCCAATTTGACTTATTCAGTTGTTCTTTTTTTTTTTTTTAATTGTTTCATATTCTTAGGCCATTGAAGCTAAATGTCCAGGTAAGACCAAGACACCAGACATCTATATATTGATTTGTTCACTCTAAGGATTCTGAAAAAAAAAAATGCTTGGTTAGGTTAAGACTCAGCAGTGTTCTCAAGAAAACATTTCTTCCTGGCATATTTATAGATTTAAATTTTTTTCTGCTTATCATATTCCTCATATACTAATCTCCTGGTAAAAGGAAATACATTACAAATGTCTCTGAAGGACACTTCAGAAGCTGATTTTAACTAATAAATCTTGTTTATTACAGCCTAGTGACATTAAAAAGGCCTAATGGCTAAAATTAAGGAATTAGAGACGAATGGAGACCTAACCCAGGCTGTTATATGAGTCGATCTATGTGTCTTTTATTTTCCTGCCCAGGTCCTTAGTATGCTGGACTAAGAGGAATCTTAGAGTTCATGCAATCCTCATTTCACTGTTGAGGAAACTGAGTGCATGCTGCTAGCTATCTTGAACACAAATCAAACGTGACGAGTTTGATAAAAATAATATTTCCCTGTTTCTAAGATGCACATGTTTGTCATGTTCAAACATTTTAAAAAGGAGCAATCCCTTGCAATTGATAAATACATTTGGTACCCTGGGTCCCCCTCCCATTCTCCCTGAAAAGCAGCTTTTTTTTTTTTTTAAAGTTTATTTATTTATTTTGAGAGAGAGAGAGAACAAGTTGGAGGGAGGGAAGCTGAGAGAGTGGAACAGGGATCAGAAGCGGGCTCTGTGCTGACAGCAGAGAGCCCGATGTAGGGCTCGAACTCATGAACTGGGAGATCATGACCTGAGCCAAAACCAAGAGTTGGACACTTAATCGACTGAGCCACTCAGGAGCCCCTGAAAGGCAGCTTTAAATTGATGATTTATCTGTAAAAGCTAGGAAACATGGTTTATGCCTTACGCCTGTCATCTGCTACCCACCCCCAACCCAGGTAGCCTAGTATAGCGTCTGGCACCTAGTGCATACTCAAAGAACATTTGTTGAACAAATATATGAGTATATATAAGGTATAAGTCAATGAGAACCTATATTCTCCTCCTTCACAATTATCTTTCTTTCTTCAGATATACTTGTGACTACCCAGTAAATGAACTGCTTTTAGGAAATAGGAAGAAAATGGACTTCGCCATGGGAACTAAGTAGGGCACTTTATTTGCATTACACACCATCTTTCTTTCTGTTATTTTTAACTTTAAAATCTCTGGATGTCAGAACCTTACTTCTGGGGACATATTATTGACAGAGGAATTGTCTAGTAACTTGAAAAATGTTGAGGAAGTACTCTGTCAATTATTAATGTCATGCTAATTATAAATTCAAACTAGACTCTTAGGCCTCAAAGTGAGCAATGCTTATCAGAAGATTGAGAGACCTGTTCCGGCCCTGCACATCGCAGAAATCATTTTAGCCCTTTCTTCTCAGTGGCTGAACTTCATACTTATTTCTAGTGGTAATTACTAAGGTCCATAGGGCTGGGCTGTAGATGGAAGCAGGCAGAAGGGTTAAACATGCACAAGTTTTGAAAGCAAATGAAATTGGGTTGAACCCCAGACTCAGACACTCAGCAGCTATGTGAACTTTAACAAGTTAAACAGCTTTTCTGGAGCCTCAGTTTTCTTATCTGCAAAATCAGTGTAGACATATGGATATCCAAAAATTGGTAGGAGAAGTAAAGGAGGATAACAAATACAATGTCCTTTGTATAACAACAACAAAAAAGTCAGTATTCTTGCCTTTCTTATCTCCCTCCTTGGGTAACTTCTATAGAAATACCCACTCTGCAAAATATTTGGGGAGTATTGCTTCAGTGCTTGAGTATCCTGCCTTCATAAACACACTGCACACTCTACCCCATCAACCAATAAAGCTCTTTTGTCATCAAGCAGAGTTTTTCTATCACCGTGATTTGTGAATGACTCCTATAGTTTTTGCAATATCCTTATAGACCAATGATACTATTTGCTTAGTATAGGTTACATTTGCCCAAAGGTTTAATACGGGTAAAATCACAAACTTGATATTCTAATTATACACATATACAAGAACATATAGCTTTTCTGATGAGTATTAAAATAAATAACTATTCCATTTTTGTGAGTCACTTAAAATGCATGCAGTATGCCAGGATAGGAGTCCAAAACCACTCTAGGTATTTTAAGTAGAAAGGGATTTAATACAGGGAATTTGGTGCTTGCATAGCCACTGTGAAGTGCTGGTGGAATAAACCTGGGGCTGAGCCTTCAGGATTGACTCCCATAACACTGTAAATCTGATCTGCCAAGGACATTCGAGTTTCTGTTTTATTAAGTCATCAGAATTATCAGAAGGTAGATTTAAAGTTTTTTAAATGTTTATTATTTATTTTTGAGGGGGGAGGGGCAGAAAGAGAGGGAGACACAGAATCTGAAGCGGGCTCCAGGCTCTGAGCTGCCAGCCCAGAAACCGACGCACCTCACCGTAAGATCATGACCTGAGCTGAAGTCGGACGCTTAACCAATTGAGCCACCCAGGTGCCCCTCAGAAGGTAGATTTTAAAGGTTCATCCCAAACTTGCATTATTGTTAGGGAAAGAACACTTATGATAAAAAGAAATCCTGCTGCTGGTGCATCAGAAATGGCATGTTTATTTATGAAGGACAACTTATTCATTCATTGATTTGCTTCTCTACCTATAACATGTCTATTCTGTTTGTCTTGTGTGTTAACTGATTTTTTAAAAATGTTTTTCTGTCACTGAAAAAAATGTGTTCCTGCCTTTGTGTATTCATTTAGTGTTTATTTATTTTTGAGAGAGAGAGAGAGAGACAGACAGACAGACAGAGCAGGAGTGGGGGGAGGGACAGAGAGAAAGGGAGACACAATCTCAAGCAGGCTCCAGGCTCCTAGCTATCAGCACAGATGCTGGGCTCGAACCCATGAACGGCAAGATCATGACCTGAGCTGAAGTCAGACACCCAATCGACTGAGCCACCCAGGCGCCCCATGTGTATTCATTTTTAAGTGAGTATAATCCAAATGTTGACTTTTCACTTGATATTTTCCCATATTATTACATACTTTTGTAACCATAGATTCTGGTAGATTAAAAAAAGAAAAGGTGAATATAAACTGTACTATGCTAATTGGCATGAGAAGCTTCACACATATCCCTACTAAGTTTTTAACAGCTTATTGAGATACGTTCACCATTTAAAGTTTTTTGGTATATACATACGGGTGTATAATCATCACCAATATCTCTATTAAATTTCATCGTTTTATTTTGAACTCATTTTTCTAAATCTCATAATTCTGGCTTTTAGATTGCTTATTCTTTTTTAAAAAATGTTTATTTTTGAGAGAGAGAGGGAGAGCAGAGTGTGAGCAGAGGAGGGGCAGAGAGAGGGAGACACAGAATCTGAAGCAGGCTGCAGACTCTGAGCTGTCAGCACAGAGCCCGACACGGGGCGCGAACCCACAAACCGCGAGATCATGACCTGAGCTGAAGTCAGACACTCAAGCGACGGAGCCGTGCAGGCGCCCCAAGATTGTTTATTCTTGCATGCATGCATGCCATCTACCTCTGCTCTAATGAAACCGCCCAAGCAAGGGTTAAAACCATTGCCAGGTGGCTGCAGGTTGAAATTACTCCATTCAGCAGCACTTTCAAGTTTTTAAAGGTAGAATAAGTAAGTAAGCTATAAAACCGCCTCTACTCTGATATCAATTGATGCCAACCCAGGCAACATGAAGAAGACAATGGGAAATGATTTGCCTGTTCTGCTAGCCAGTGACTCCAAAAGAAAAGTCGAGGTGCTGGCTGGCATAACTTGTTCTAAATGCAGCCATTCTATTTTTTCTAAGACTCCCAGAATTTTGCTAATGACTGGTATCAAATCTCCCAGGCTGCAGTTTCAGCAATATACCCCTCCCCTGCCTTTTTTAAAGATCAGGATAAGATTTGTTTTTGTCCAGTCTCTGGCATCTCATTGTAAGCAGGGAGATGTTCTGTTCATTGCTCCTACTATGTGCCATGGTTCCTGGCACATAGTAGGCCCTTCATATACATATTTGTTGTGTGAATGAATGAATGCCTTTCACAGAGATTCTAGTGTTTTCATGACCATTGTTACTATTTATTTTGGTAATAACTGTCACCTGCTAACTTCAACCTGTCCATCAGCCCTTATCTTGAATGTCACTTCCTTCAGGAAGCCTTCCGGAGCCTCTCCACTAGGTAAGGTGTTCCTGAGCTCCCTCTTCCACATGACTCTTATTACTGATCAAAGCTCCATGGGGGAAGTTTCTGTGTTTATTTGCTGTGTTCACCTTTGCATCCCCAATTCTAAGCTCAATGCCCATCACAGATAGGTACTTAATCAGTATTTGTTGAATAGTTAAAGTAAATTGGAATGTCATTCACATCTAAAGGTAAAAACTCATTCAACACAGCCAGGTGTTCTTGTACCACCTATTCATCTGTCTTGACTCTCAAGTTGTCTTTTTTTAATGTTTTATTTATTTTTTGACAGAGTGAGAGAGAGAGAGAGCACGCAAGTGGGGAAGGGGCAGAGAGAGAGGGACAGAGGATCCAAAGCAGGCTCTGTGTTGACAGCAGAGAGCCTGATGTGGGGCTCGAACTCATGAATGGTGAGATCATGACCTGAGCAGAAGTCAGATGCTCAACCAACTGAGTCACCCAGGTGCCCTGTAAGTATATTTAAAAAAAAAAAAAAAAAAAAAAAGTGCTGAGGCATGGTTTACATGTCATAAAATTCACCCATTAGAGCCTTCTTACTCATGTTTCTCTCTCATTTTCTGTGTGAAGGTCATTTTTCTGATGGTAAAAAATGGGAGAAGATAGAAGTGGATTATAGTGTTAACTTGGATAGAGAATGGGCTCCTAGAGCCCAATTTACCAGGATTTACTTCTGTTTTATTTCTCTTTGTGATTGTAAGCTAATTAACTTCTCTAAGCCACAAATTCTAACCTGTAAAATTGTACTAGGAAGAGTTTGTTTCATTGGATACTTCAAGGATTGAGTGAGATAACCTCCAAAAGATCTGTCAACTGATCCACTGTAGGGATAATAACAAAAAAAAAATGTATATTACTTCTCTTCTCTCTGTAACTGTTAACTTGGACCCCCTAAACAGGTCTATTCTTTCACCATTATCATTATTTTGTTATGAGCATATTTAAAAACAAAACAAAAGAAAACAACCTTCTTGCTTCCCTAGCGTCTCTGCAAGCCCCACTTCATTCTGAGGTTTAGCTTCACCGACACTATTCCTACAGATTTTTGTCCCTCTTTTTATTCATTCTCCCGCATATGCTTTTTCTCTCCATCTTTTGAAAACGCTGGTAGGAAAAACAAGCCCCACCTGAGATGATTAGAGAACAGCGGTTCCTTTAGTTGCCATTCTCTTTCTCCTTCACTCTGAATCTTCCGCCGTGAACTCAGAATTTTATTTTTCAAAGCCTCCCATTCTTTTAAAAATACGTTTCCTTTTACACCCTCTTGTCTCGAAATCACACCTGTCTTTTCCCTGGATCCGTTTCTTAAAGTCTCTGACCGCCTGCCTTCTGTGCTACATCACGGTCACATCCCCCAGGTTTCTACAGCTTCTCCGCGACCCACCAATTCTTCCCCGGGAGTCACATTACATCAGCATTACTAATACAATATCGTTTACATTCCAGACTGTTTTATTCTAGGCAATCAATTAAAAACGAAGCTCGGTACTGGCTTGATTTAACATGGAGGATGAATTGTCTAAGGTCAAATGCAAACTGCTGCAAGATGTGGGAGACCTATATTTATATTCATACTAAATATATACCTGTTGAATTTGGGCTTTTTCTCAACGCTTCAGAAACCCTGAGCTCTCGGGTAACTGGGATGGTAAGAAGGATAGGTTTCCAGAAACTTCGCAAAAAAAAAAAGACTCCATCTAAAGCACTGCTCCATACGCTCAAGGAATACCCACCAACAAAAACCATCTCCACAACCACCAGATTATCTCACCAGCAAGTGAGACTGCAAGGTTTGGGGGCCCGGCTGTACCACTCTGCGCGGCGCATGGGGGGGTTCGTACCCATTTGGTAGCGACTGACCGTTTCCCCGTCTCTTGGTTTTGCCCCTGCTCCCCCTGCGCAGGCACCTAAAGTGCGTCAGGCCGGCGCTTTATAGCGGCAGCCTGGGCGGCTCCGCTTGCTGTTTTTTCTCTTCTTCTGGGCAGTGGCTCCTCCTGCGGTTCGCGAAGATGCAGCTCAAACCGATGGAGATTAACCCCGAGGTGAGCGTCAGGTGCATCGTTGCCCCGGGAGCTCAGGGCTGAGGGTCCGCCCTGGCCAGGTAGCTGCATCGATGAGTGGCCTTGTTTTTGTATTTTTTCTTTGCATTTGCCTTTCAGATGCTGAACAAAGTGAGTGGCGTCTCGCGCCGCCTCTGGCCCCATCCCCCGGAGGCGCCCACCGGCCCCGGCTGTCTCGCAGGGACCCAGCGGCATCCTGCGCGCTCCACAGGCGGCCGGGTTGGGGCGAAGTCCGGGCGCCCTCCCTCCGCCCCTGCATCGGGGTCGGGCGGTGACTCTGCGGAACCGTCAGCGGTGGGAGGGAGGAGGGGGCTGCGCCCAGATGTGAGCGCTGGCCCGGCCCCCGAGGGCGTGGCGCGGGCCGCGCCGACTCGTGTGCCCGGGCTTCGCGGGAGCCACGTGTGGGCCGCGCTTTGTGCTGTGTCATTGCGCCCGCTGGGGTGAGGGGTGGGGGGCGGGGCGGGCCGCTACTCCTCCCCGGCTCGGGTCGCGGCGCGGAGACTGCCGGGGGGCGGCCCCGGAGTCCGGCCGGTGCCCGCGACTCGAGGGTCTCCGCTTGCCTGGCCGCCCTGTTTCCTCTCTGCAGGTGCTGTCCCGGCTGGGGGTCGCAGGCCAGTGGCGCTTCGCGGACGTGCTGGGGCTGGAGGAGGAGGCTCTGGGCTCGGTGCCCGCGCCCGCCTGCGCGCTGCTGCTGCTGTTTCCCCTCACGGCCCAGGTACGGCGTGGGGCCAGGGGTGCTCGGGCCTCGGAACGTGTGCGCTGCTTCCAAACCCGAGGGAGGCGTTGAGGACAGTGTAGACACCCGGCTTCCCTCCCCTCCCGGCCTGCGAGTCCACACCTGCAAAACTGCCCTCTTTCTGCGGGGGATGGGGTGAGAAGCCCTCTGTGTCATGCTACCTACTCACTGGCTGTTAACAATTTGTTGGCTCCTCGCTCGTCCATCCAGCACTGCCTGGAATTTCAAAGAGAAGCAGCATCTCTGTTCTATTATCTCAGTTATCCAGAGAAAGCACTCATCCTACTCATAAGTAAGCTTGAACCTGCGCTTTTCAGAGCCTTCCACTCCAAAGAATGGCTGGTTGTTTCCCTTTAAGGGCTGCGGCCTGTCAGTTTATTGTTTGGTTCTCAGACTCCCACCTTACAGTAAAACAGGGGGGCGGGCTCGCCTGCCTAGACCACAGGAAAACAAAATAGGTTGTTTAATGCTCCATCCCCACTCTTGGGTCTCCACTGGACTCCTGTTTCTTCCCATCCCTCCACTCCCTACAACATGCACACTTGGTTTTTAACCTCCCCAATGTGCTTGTAAAAAAGACCTTACTCATTTGCGTGTGGTTCCTGTGTGGGGACCTCCTTCCACCTCTTATCCTCTTTCCTCTCTGACCTTGTAGCTAAATGAAATAGGTGGGCATTAGAGCAGTCTTGGAAACACCTTTTCATTTCCCTTTAGATGGTCTTCCTCCTACAAGTGTGCATGGATGTATGTACCTCAAAGACTGAGCATCAGATATAAAAAGGTAGCTGGGTTAATTGTTGTCTTGCGATGTATGAAATCCCACTAATTGGCATGGCATTGTCTATCTCCTGTTGCTGTCACTTGACCCCTGACTGGGGAGTGATGAAATCTGCATTAACAAAACTTGGGATATTAGCATTTGGGGCATCATTCCAAACACAGTAAGCGGAACTGAAGCACCATGCTAACGCTGGGTATTCTAGAAGCATCCTCGGCATAAATTATTAAGCTCTGTGGGAAGTTCCAGGCGTTCCTCCTAGTAAATGGGCTTTGTGTTGTGAGTTAAAAACCCTTATTAAAGCTATTAGGTTAATCCCACTGAAATGTTTTTTATTGTTAGGTAAAACGGAGCCGCTAAATAATTGCAAGGCAAATTAGCTTCCCTGTTGACCGAATCAGACACCATCTCCTCTCTCCTTTGAGCTTCTCTCGAGCTCTCTTATTAGAGGAACCATGATGACTCGGAGATTTTGAGCAGCACTCACAGGCAAGGCCTCTGGGAGGCAGTGGTGCTTCGTGTTTGTCTTTCAAAAGCCCACTGCTTGCTTTTTGCTGATCAAGCTGCTCTTGGTAGAGAACCGGTCTGGTTTGAACAAGCGAGATACTTCATACTCCTTCACTTCCAGCTGGGCAGTCAGATTTATTGAGCCACCTGTTCTGTGACACAAAACACCGACTAGGCTAAACACTGAGACAAATTCAAAGAAAAGCTGAAGTTTATATGTTGACTTCCAAACAAGCTGATGTTAATTTAGAAAGCATCCACTTTTGCCTAAGAGAAGGTTATGAAATCCTAACTGGATCACGTCTGAAACATTAAATTTTAAGTGGTAATGAAAAATTTGCAGAAGTATTTCCATGCAAGAGCTCAAACAAGTAAAGAATGGTGCTATCCGATTAAAAAAAAGTTAACCTAGAAAAGTGAAAACCCTTAAGTCCATGATTAACACGTTTCAAAGATGCGGTACATCTTTGATGCTAGAACTTCCTGTTGGTTGGAGCTTGAATTGGTCTGGTGGAACAAGCCCTCTTATTCGTATGGTGTCACAGACAAGGCTTAAACTTCAGTTATGTGTACAGTAATGAGAGGCAACTGGAATTGGAAATCTTCTGGTATCGTGTCTAAATTACACTGGTTATGGGAAATTAGTGTTTCTATAACATTGGCACCTTGCTTTTAACTGTGAAGTCCTACCTTTAAGGTCTAAAATTCATTAGCAAAAGGTCCAGACAAGCCCACTAAATTACTGTACAAAGAGCAAATGGATTCTTGGAGGGACACTATCTCTACTCTTACTCATTTGTTGATTTCTTAGGACTGCCCCCCCATTGTTAATCTGTCCTCAAACTGTAGTTTGCAAATGTGACACAAACAAGTGTCATATCTTGCTCTTGTAGGATGAGACGATTTTGTGAAATCACAGCCCAGAACCCTAGACCAGTTGTCTTTCTTTCCAAAAGAATGAGGGAATAGTTAATTTTTTTAAATTGCTTCTTTCAGCAGTTAAGTCTTGCTTTGTGTTTGTTTTTGAATTATACTTGCACACAATAGAGGTAGAACTTCAAAGAATACTGAGATAGTTGGTGGTGGTGTTTAAGGAAGAAAATAATGAACTTGTGTGTTTTTCTTCAGGACACCATCCATTTCAAGCTAAAAGGTTGTAGTGGTGTCTAGACAAATCCTTGGGCAACATCCAAGGCCATTACTGCACTGCAGCATGAGGGTGGAGTCTCCGAGCCTCTCAGAACCCCACGGACTGGCTGACGTGGGTGTGGGAGGCAGACAGGCCATTCTCTGGTCACTGGCCAACACCTAGGACCAAGGCTCCTGGTCCCACATCCCACTTGTGTTTCCATTTAGGTGGTAGAACTCGCTGTGCTGCCATCTGTTAGTTCTTTGCATTTTCATTTTGAGATACAAAAATGTTTTTTTATATTCACAGCATGAGAACTTCAGGAAAAAACAGATTGAAGAACTGAAGGGACAAGAAGTCAGTCCCAAGGTGTACTTCATGAAGCAGACCATCGGGAACTCCTGTGGTACCATTGGACTGATACATGCAGTGGCCAATAACCAGGACAAACTGGAGTTTGGTAAGTGGGTGTGGAGGGTAGTCCTCCTCTAGTTGACCTCTAGTTCATGATAACTTGTCATTCCAAAACCCCCAGGGGTCTACTCTGCAAAGTCTTTGCCTTAAATTTTTTTTGAAACCTACTTCTCCAGATATAATCAGTAGGCGAATTAACATTGATTCTCTTTTGAGGGAAGGAAACTCATTTTCCAAGAAGCACGGTCTAGCTTCTTCCACCTGGAGGGGAAGAGGGAGTGATACGCAGTTTTGTACTGCCTCTCTGCCTCTGCTCTTCCATTTGCAGACAGCCAGTCGTCATGATTCCCCTGTGCCCCTGTGCAGGTCTCAACAATTCGGAAGAATTAGAGATGATGTTCAGCCATAAAATAGTAACACCAAGGACCTGTCTTTAATGGTTCTGGGTCTCCTAAGCAACAGGAGAACCAAAAGCCTAGAACGGCTGGACAAAGATGTTGTGAACATTCCTTCAGGGAAGCATAGCAGCAGCTCAAAACCTTGAAAGATCCAGCTGTGAACAAAGTCATGTCGGGGGGTGTTAGCTCCCCTCCAGTGAATGCTGTGGAGGATATAGAAGAAAGCAGTCTCCGCCCTGACGTTTGTCCGAAGCACAATTAATAGCACTAAGCTATGTTAAGATACACGGTGTAACGTATGATATAGGCCAAGGGTCAACAAACTTTCTTAGGAGGTAAGAATAGGTCTTTTAGGTTTTGAGGGCCATTTGGTCTCTGTAGTTCAAAAGCAGCCATAGACCAGATGTAAGCCAATGGGTGTGGCTGTTTTCAATAATACAAAAATAGGTACAGTAGTTTGCCAGCTCCTGATCTAGACAATGGATGGGAATGGCTAAGAATTGCATAATTTCAGCTAATAAAGTCCACGGTGTGGCTTGTAGCAAGCAGGTCAAATACTTTTTTAAACAAGGTGTAAGTGTGGCCAAGACCACTGCTAGTGTACTTTTGAAATTAAAACAACAACAACAAAACTCGTTTGGCTATAATAATCCAACAAATCTTCTAGAACCTACTTTTTTGAATGTTGACTTGCCATATTAAAGAGTATTGTAGCTTGATCCTTTATTTCTTCTGCAGTAAGTCTCCCTTTAGAGTACTGTGTTCGGAGGTCAGAGGGATACTGTAACTCTTTGTAACCATGGTCATGATAGAGCCAAAGATGTAATCTGAGTCCTAGCCCTCCCCATAAAGTTAAGAGGATTCCTATCACTTCCAGATTTTAAACCGTCTTCACTTAACGAATATGTTTTCGCTTGGAGCTGAAAGTTCGAATGCAGTCTTTTGAAAAATAACTCGCTCTTACTCTAGCTATGTATTCAGTGTCTCCTAGACTTACCCATATTGAGCAATGACAAAACGCTTATTCCACACCGTCAGCCGGTCACTTGTCTCTGGGCCAGGCTATAAGGCTCTTTCCATTTCTTAAGATCCTTAAGTCAGGGCGCCTGGGTGGCTCAGTCGGTTGAGCATCCGACTCTTGATTTTTGGCTCAAGTCTTGATCTCAGGGTTTGAATTCAAGCTCTTACTTAAAAAATTGTTTAAAAAAGATCCTTAGGTTAATGTCCACCTGGATAACCATACTACAGAGATTGCATTTTCTACCCTGAAGTAAAACATCTTGGTTTGAGAATTGTTAACTAGACTAGAATGTAGTTGTACCATGTAGGATTGTGTACTGTCAGGTGCTGTAGGTAACAGTAACACACAGTAACACACAAGACCCACAGTTCCTGCCTTTATGGGATGACAAATCTCACAAATACATGTCACAAATGCACAACCACTGTAAAGAAGACGGTAAGGGATTGGAGAGGTGAGTGTGAGGTGGGAGGGAAAAGAGGTTGAGAGAGCAGGGAGGAGATGCAAGAGGGCTTGGCACACGGGGGGGAATGGAGAGTTCTGTGACTTGAATGTGGTAGAAGGGGGGTGGTTGCAAGAGCGGCTGAGGGGGAAAGGAAGGCTCTTCCACCTCCGAGACCACAGTAAAGACTTAAGTCACTGAGCATGGCTGGCTGTGCACCCATTTGCGTTATTTTATTTATACTAATAGACTTTTCTTCCCCCCAAAGAGGATGGGTCAGTCCTGAAACAGTTTCTTTCTGAAACGGAGAAGCTGTCCCCTGAAGACAGAGCAAAATGCTTTGAGAAGAATGAGGTAGGAAGATGGCTTCTAGAGCATCAGTTTTCAATTCCTACAGAGGTTTTTGTGCTAATTATTCTCTCTTTCCTGCAGGCCATTCAGGCAGCCCATGATGCCGTGGCCCAGGAAGGCCAATGTCGGGTAAATACATGCAGATGCAAATCAGAGCCAGGCTGCCCAGGTGCTGTCTGTGTTTCCCCTGATACGAACAAGAACCTCTTCCCTGGACACAGCAAATGTTTCCAGCCACGGCCAGCTAGGCCCATTAATACCAGAACATTCTACCAGAATAATACTTTGACTACAACTGTTCATAAAATGGCTCCCCACAAATCTAATTGGCAATAAAAGAGTCTTGAATAAATTCAAACTGATGGTTTTTTGTTTAGATCCAAATGATTCTACAAGAGTAACACCCCTCCTGGAAATTGAGCATTTCACATACTTCTCTCACAGACTGTTGGCCAAGAGTAAGATTACCAGCTAGGATTGATGGTTTCTAGAAGGCTTAAATATACCATTAATCTGAATAGAGTCCTCCTGTCAACTGTTAATTAGATTTACGTTGGTTATCAGTGCCTTTATGACTATAGTTGACCCTGCCACTTTCTAGTCTTGACCTTGGGTGAGATGCTTATCCTCCCTAAGCCTGAATTTCTTTCTTAGTGAAAAGCAGAGTTCTGATAGTTACACTATATCTACCATAATAGATGAAGGTATTAAAAGAGTCTTCTAATATTGTCTATTATATAGGAAATACATGTTAGCTGTACTGATTTAAAATGGTACATAAGCGAATCAGTTCAAGCACATACTTAGTGACAATTTATTTTTTAACAAATTAAGCTCTGCTTTTAAAATCCTTGCAGAATATGTGTATTAAATCAACATGTTATACATTTTGAACTTACACGATATTAGGTCAATTATATCTCAGTAAAGCTGAAGAAAAAAAAAAATTTAATGCAATGTATATTACAATAAAAACTCATTTTCAAAATATTTCTTGACTCTTCAGGTAGATGACAAAGTGAATTTTCATTTTATTCTGTTTAACAACGTGGATGGCCACCTCTATGAACTTGGTAAGTTTGTCCATTTTGGGAACCCAGTATGGTTTCATGCATTCTTTTATTTAAAAAAATTTTTTTTAATGTTTATTTATTTTTGAGAGACAGAGACAGAGCACGAGTTGGAGAGGGGCAGAGAGAGAGGGAGACACAGAATCCGAAACAGGCTCCAGGCTCTGAGCTGTCAGCACAGACCCTGATGCAGGGCTCGAACCCATGACTATGAGATCATGACCTGAGTGGAAGTCAAACGTTTAACTGACTGAGCCACCCAGGCGCCCCATAGTTTCATGCATTCTTACAGATGAGATTCCTTTTAACAGTATTGGTGTGTGACTTTGTGGCACTTAATGTATGTTTGTGGAGTGTATCTTTGTTCAGGAAGTCAGAACAGCAAGGTATTCTCATGGGGGCACTTAATCCTTTATCATACCCAGACCCTTCCCTTGACCAGTCAGTCAGTGACCTGCAGAAGGAATGACTTTGGTCACACACCGGTAAGGAGATCAGTGCCAGTTCAGGGCATTCATGTCAGACTTCCTCTTCCCTCCTTCCACTACAGCATTACTGGCTTAGGAGTGCTAGCAGCAACCTGACAAGGAATACTTTTGGAAAAAGATAAATGCACGTGATCTTGCTTATATAGAAAGAATTTGGATGTGTTGGGGGATAATTTCCCTTAGCTTGTATACGGCAATAAAGAAAGCTTATCCATCTTGTAAAAGTCCTCCCTTCTGTATTAACGGAGGAAGACTGGTAGCCATGTTGCCTCAAGTCAGGAACTACCTTTGAGCAAATAAAAACAAAGCTAACGTGGGGTCAGTTGGCAGTCGTTGAGGGGCAGTGAAATCCGAAGCATTCCTTCTTGTCTCTGTCCCTCCCTGTACTTCGGAGGCTGCATCTGGCTTTTGCTTTGGGGTCCTGCCCGGCAGATGGGGCACAAGCCTTTCTGTTAGGATGGTTACGTTTCGCTTGTGTGGACCTGTTGCTTGTGGATTAGAATTGCCCGGAATGGGCATCTAGGAGCATTTGAACCTTATTTGCTTCTGACCAGCCTTCCTTTGTGGAGTGGCAGTGGTATTTGGGAGATCTAAAACTTCCCTTTAGGCTGGGTGAACACAGTAGCCAGCAAATGTGCAGAGAAATTGACATGCCTGGCTTCTTCATTGTAGATGGACGAATGCCTTTTCCGGTGAACCATGGCACCAGCTCAGAGGACTCATTGCTGCAGGTAATCTTCGGAACCCGCCTCCGACTGGGTCCACGTTTCTTTAGCCATATTATCTACAGTGCTAATACCTTGTCAGTGCGGCCAGCACCAATCACCTGGGTTAATAGCAGTCTTTAGGGTTAAAGGATTATTCCTGTCTACCTTATCTTATAAGATACGGTTTTAAACAGGATCCTTCAGAACAGCCCTGACTAATCTGTCTCGTGTGCTGACTTTAGCCTATGGTTAGAATTAGTCTGAAAGCTGTTGCTTAACTTCCTCGCGGGATTAAGGTGACCATTGTTCTCTTGTCAAATTACATCATAGCTAACGACTCAAAGAACAGCAGCCTGAGCCTTTCCTAAACCCTCTCAAACTGATGGATTTGGGTCAGTCTTATAGGTAGTGCACTATGGATTCTGGTTAGGCCGTCAACTTCAGTTTTTTCTTCTCCTTTGGTCCACTGTTACAGCACAAGAGAAGCAGATTCAAAATCTGCCTCGATAAGAACTTAAGATCCAGGATCACTATCCTACTCTAAGTGACTATAGAAACCTCTTAATTCTGGACAACAGGCTACTGTAGGCCCCTTCACCCTAAAAACAAGTTTCTAGAATCAATTTACTGTTACAAAGGAAAGCTGTTTCATCGTGATACAATAAAAAGTGCAGTTAAGGTAAAAGTACTTCATTTTTTTTGAGTGCTTGCTATGTGCAGATGAAGGGCTGGTGAACTTCCTGTAAAGAGCCAGGTAGAAAATGTTTTCGGCTTCGTGTGGCATTTGGCTCTGTTACAAGTACAGAAATACTTCAGGGATATTGTGGGCTCTGTTCCAGACCATTGCAATAAAGGGAATATTGCAATGAAGTGAGTCCAATGAAATTCTGAGTTTCCCAGTGTATGTAAAAGTTATGTTATAGTATAAGTATACTGTGGTTTATTAAGTGTACAATAACGTTATGTCTAAAACAGTGCATGTACTTTAATTAAAAATACTTTATTTCTTGGAGTGCCTGGGTGGCTCAGTGGGTTAAGCGTCTGACCTCGGCTCAGGTCATGATCTCGCAGTTTGAGTTCAAGCCCCTTATCGGGCTCTGTGCTGACAGCTCAGAGCCTGGATTCTGCTTCGGCTTCTGTGTCTCCCTCTCTGCCCCTCCCCTACTCACATTCTCTCTCTCTCTCTCAAAAATAAACAAACATTAAAAAAATAAAAAGAAAATACTTTATTTCTAAAAAATGCCTACCATCACCTGAGCTTTCTGTGAGTGGTAGGTAATGTTTTTGCTAACGGAGGTCTTGCCTCGTTCTTGATGGCTGCTGACTGATCAGGATGCCGGTTGCTGAAGGTTGGGGTAGTTGAGGTGATTTCTTAAAATAAGACGGCAAGGAAGTTAGCCACATCCACTGACTCTTCTTTTTACAAACAATTTCTCTGTAGCCTGCGATGCTTTTAATAGAACTGTACCCACAGTGGAGCCTGTTTTAAAATTGGGAGTCTGTCTTCTCAAACCCTGCCGCTGCTTTGCTGCCTTGGTCTATGTGATGTCCTAAGTCCTTTGGTTGTTTCAACGGTCTTCACAACATCTTCACCAGGAGTAGATCTCATCCTAAGAAATGTGCTCATCCGTCATCTGTTAAAGTTTGATCATGGGGTTGGAGCAACTCAGGCCCATCCTCAGGCTCCACTTCTCATTCTTGTTCTCTTGCTGTTTTCACTGCATCTGCAGTTACTTGCTCCACTGCATCTTGATCCCCCTCAAAATTATCCACGAGGGTTGGAATCCACTTCCTTCAGACTCTTGTTCATGTTGATATTTGATCTCTTCCCAGGAATCAGGAATGTCCTTAATGACATCTAGAATGGTGAATCCTTTCCAGGAGGTTTTCAATTTATTACCCAGATCTATCAGAGGAATCCATATCTATGTCAGCTTATAAGCCTCACAAAATGTATTTCTTAAATAATGAGACTTGTAAGTTGAAATGACTCCTTAATTCGTGGGGCCACAGGATGGATGTTTTGCTAGCGGGTATGAAAACCACATTAATGTCATTGCACATCTCCATCAGAGCTTTTGGGTGACCAGGTGCATTGTCAGTGAGCAGTCCTATTTTGAAAGAAATCTTTTTTTTCTGAGCAGCAGGTCTAACGGTGGGCTTAAAATATTTAGTAAGCCATGTTGTGAACAGATGCACTGTCATCCAGGCTTTGTTCCATTTATAGAGCACAGAGTAGATACAGCATACTTGTTAAGGGCCCTTGGATTTTCAGAATGGTAAGTGAGCACTGGCTGCTGCTTCCAATCACCGGTTGCATTAGTCCCAAACAAGAGAACCTGTTCTTTGAAGCTCTGAAGCCAACTATGGACTTCTCCTCTCACTATGAAAGCCATAACTGGTACCTTGTTCTGGTAGAAGGCTGTGTCCTCTGTGTCAGAAATCTGTTGCTTGGTGTAGCCACCTTCGTTAGCGATCCTAGCTGACCTTCTGCAGGTACTGCCTCAGCACGGGCTGCTTCACCGCACACTTTGATGCTACAGAGGCGCCTTCTTCATTACACTTACTGAGTCCGTGTCTGCCAGCTTCAGACTTTCCTTCTGTAGCCTCCTCACCTCCCTCAGCCCCCGCAGAATTGAACAGAGTGAGGGTCTTGCTCTTCGTTGGGCTTTGGCTTAAGGGAATGTTCTCGTTGGTTTGATCTTCTATCCAGACCCTGCAGACTTCCTCCATACCAGGAATAAAGCTGTTCTGCTCTCTTCCCATCCGTGTGTTTGCTGGAGTAGCACTTTTAATTTCCTTCAAGAACCTTTCCTTTGCATTCACGGCAGGGCTGAGTATTTGGCGCAGTAGGTGTAGCTTTCAGTCTGTCTCCGCGATCGACATGTTTTCCTCAGTAAGCCTAATCATTTCTAGCTTTTGATTTGAGGTGAGAGACGTGGGACTCTTCCTTTCACTTGAACACTTACAGATGACTGTAGGGTTATTAACTGGCCTAATTTCAACATTGTCTCAGAATAGGAAGGCCTGAGGGGAGAGAGACACGGGGGGACAGCTGGCCACCGGAGCCGTGAGAACACACACGACATTTATACTAAGGTCTCCGGTCTCGTATGGGCGTGGTTTATGGCACCCTAAAACAATCTTAATAGTGACTGTCAGATCTCACTAAGCACAGGTCATCGTAACAAATACAAGAAAAAAGTTTGAAATGTTGCAGGAGTCACCACAATGGGACACAGAAGCACAAAGCAAACGAGTGCTGTTGAAAAATGGCTCTGATAACTTGCTTGATGCAGGATTGCCATAGACTTTCACTGTAAAAATGCAGTGTCTGAGACGTGCGGTAAGGTGAAGGGCAATAAAATGAGGGTGCTCATATTCAGTTCTGTTACAGCTGTCCATTGACTGTGTCCAAGTGAATGTGTGGCCATATTCTATTAAAACTTAATTCATAAAAACAGGCAGTTGGCTGCAGTTTGCCGACCCGTGTGCTAGATGCTCTTCTAAGTGACTTACAGCTTTTAGGGATGCTTTTAACGAGGCTCTGAGGCATTGTATTCACGTTTTACAGATGAGGAAAATGGAGTTAAGTGATGCACAGGGTCATCAGTGCACAGTGACTTGAATGACAAAACCATGGTTCAAATCTGGACAATCTTAGCCACTGTTCGATACTACCTTTCTGTGTAAAAGACAGGATTTTAGAACATCCTAAACCTCATGAGCTGCAGGTGTTAGTGGGCCAGATTATGCTACAGTAGGTGGGGTCACTGCCTCGAGTTTGCTGTTACACACCTGAGATCAGTTAGAGACAAGTCTGGATTTACGAGGGGTATATGGGAACAGTACGGAATGAGACCTAGATCTAGAAAAGCAGGATTGAAGGATATTTGCAGAGTCGAATTTACTTATGGGAGAGCATAAGAACAGAGGCGGAACTTCTGCTTATGACCCATTTGGGGGAAAGACTGGTCCTTCTAATAAGGTCTGAGGTAGTTACTGTCCTCTTGAACACTGCTGGTACGATAAGTGTGCCCCACATAGGAAACTTAAAACTGTTACTTTGAGTAGAATTTATGAGGTGTGGGGAAGATAAAACTTTGTTTTAAAACAACAACAACTATTTTGAATCTCATTTAAAATTAAATGGAATATAAACCAGCATCATAGTGAAAATTCCTATCCTAAGTAAGGCTGCTGCTATATGTGGTTACAGTTGTTTTAGATTATCTAAACTGTAAATTACTGCTAATCTGGTAAGAAAGTACATAAACTTGATCCAAGAATTCTGAACGTGAAAGGATTGAGGTCACTGCTCATTGTAGGGGATGGCTCTTCCGTTTATAGACACATCTTTAATGTTAATCATCATTGTGGGCCCTATAGGAAAGTCAATTTGGGGAAGGAACATCTGGAATATCAGTATATTAAAAATTCTGACAGTGAAATATGTAGATGTCAATCTATAGAATCCACTCTAGTTTTTACAAGTGGTTCTAAAGCAGGAGCAAAACTCTGGGTGTGGTTGATGCCTTTTAAGGGCCAAACTCACGGGGTTGATTGGTTTTAGACCTTGGGAGCTGACTGTTGTATCCTCTTAAAGGTCATATTCAATATGGTTTGTGGAGCTGTCTTTCCACTGGACTTTTTACAGACTAAACAGTGATTGATATTTACTATGCCAAGGCTTTTAAAGCCTAGAATTTGGTAAATAACTAACATTGGCATCAATTTTCTATTACCAATCTTTGTAATCTAGGCCTTAGAACTAGTCACACATGTCATTCCACCATCAATAAGAATTCATCATCTGCACCTGGAAAACCAGGCTGTTTTGTGAAATGTTCACTTGAAAGAAATTTGTGTCTCCTTGGAATTTCTGAGTTAGGGGAACTTTTCTCTTATCCCCCCTTAGCCCTTATGGGAGAGAGGATCCATTTTTTTTTTTTTTTTTTATCTTGTTTTGCTTTGAGGAGAAGAGCACTAATAGTGTTGTTTTCTTGTCAAAACCAGGCACAAGGCGGGAAAAGCACAGAGTATTTGGTGGAAGTAAAAAAAAAAAAAGTCAGAGCTTCCGAAGTCAAGTCTGTGTGTTGTGGGTTGCTGTCTGCCCATCACCTGATTTTTGTCTTAAATCAGCCCTGGTTCTGAAGTTTAAGGGGAGGTTTGAAGTTGATCAGGGTGACCTGTTCTTTTTCCTTTGAAACTTCATTTCGAGCTGCTGCTGCTTTGGATATTAATGACCTTTCTCCTTGCAGGATGCCGCGAAGGTCTGCAGAGAATTCACTGAGCGTGAGCAAGGGGAGGTCCGCTTTTCTGCTGTGGCACTCTGCAAGGCAGCCTGATGCCCTAGGGGAGGGACAGAGCTTCCCCCCACCCCCTTCCCTTCAGCGTGAAACCTGTCCCCACAGTGCAGTCTAAAATGCTTCAGTACTTGTGGAACACAGCTGTTCTCCTTTGGTTCTGCAGATACGCTCTTACCCTCCACCACACCCAGGCACTAGCAGAGCTCAGCTGTCGATCGAGCAAAGTTTGATAGAAGCTTCAGATGGCGAAGCATTTTCCCCCAGTGTATGTATTGTACCTCAATAGCTAATGCTTTAAATGACTACTTTTGGTTTCTGTCTGTAAGTTCAGGCCTTGGATGTGGTTTAATTGTTTGTCCTTAAAAGAAATAAAACTTTTCTGCTGATTAAGGGATGAGCCTAAACTGGTTTTCATTTTCTCCTTTACCTTACCCTCCAGTACGTTTTCCTACTGTTACACGTTTATGGCCTTCCATATAAGCAACTCCTACAGCCCATAGGAAAATGATGATGAAAATAGTATTGGTCCAGTGGGTCTCCAGACTTTTTCCTATATATTTGTTTATTTTCAAGCTTTTATTTTTTTAAGCTTATCTTGAGAGAGAGAGAGAGAGCAGCATGGGCTGGGGAGAGGCAGAAAGAGGAGGAAAGAGAATTCCAAGCAGCCTCTGTGCCATCAGCTCTGTCTCATGAACTGTGAGATCATGACCTGAGCTGAAATCAAGAGTCGGACATTTAACTGACTGAGCCACCCGGGTGCCCCTCAAGACTTTAAGTAACCTCTATGCCCAGTGTGGGGCTCAGATTTCACTGTGAGATCAAGACTTGCATGTTGTACCAACCGAAGCAGCCAGGTGCCCCTTTCTGTATATCTCTATTACTGTATATACCTGTAGACTTAAAAGATTTTTAAACTTTATTTGTTTAGAACAATTTTAGGTTTATAGAAAATTGAGAGGCTATTACAGAGTTGCCATATATTCCTCATCCATTTCTCCTATTAACCTTTGCATCAGTAGGAAACATTTGTTACAGCTAGTGAACCAACAATTGAAATTACTGTCAACTAATGTCCATAGTTTGTTTATTCAGATTCTTCCAGGTTTTGACCTAATACCCTTTTTCTGTTCCAGGATCCCATCTAGGACACCATGTTACTTTCAGTGGTCATGTCTCATTAAGCTCCTCTTGGCTTTGACAAGTTCTCAGACTTTGGTTTTGAGGACTTAACAGTTTTGAGGAGCACTGGACAAGTATTTTACATGATGCCCCTCTACTGAACTTTGTCCAATGTTTTTCTCACACTAGGGTTTTGTATTTTGGGGGAGAAAGACCACAGGGATCAAGTTGTCATTTTCATCACCTTATATAAAGGTTACATACACAGTATCAACAGGATTTATCACTTGATACTGACCTTGACGCCTGGCTGAGGTGGGATTTGTCAAGTTTTCTCCACTGTAAAGTTACTTCCCACCCTCCTCCCCTTCATACTATACTTTCTGGAAGGAAGTCTATGCACAGCCCACACTTTTGGAGTGGGGAGTTGAATTTTGCTCTCCCTGAGGATGAAGTATAAATTATTTGGGATCTTCCAAGGGAGATTTATCTCTTCTCCCCTATTTATTCAATCATCAGTATGAACTCACAGATATTTTATACTCTGTGTTATAATCCCATAGTATGTTTTGTTCAAATTGTTCTAGCGTTGGCCATTGACCTACCTTATAAATGTAGGGGCTTTTTGTTAAGCAAGTCCTTGTTTTCCAGAAATTAGGGGTTTTTTTGAGCAAATGTCTGCCATTTGTTGTTAAGGCTTACTATTTTATAGATATGGATATGCAAATATGTGATGTGTAAGCTTGCATTAAAGAGTAAATGACATTCTCAACAATCGATGCTTGGATATAATTGATTCTCACTAATTAAAGGAATTAAGGACAAGGGGGAAGAAACTCAGTGCTCTTAACTGTGATCTTCACAGAAAAGCTTTGTTGCCAGGAGTCCAGATAATTTGGGTCTCTGTTACCTTAAATTTTTCAGCTCTGATTGTTCTATGGTGGTAACACATCTGATTCCAACTTCCAAGTGAAAGATATTTTGGTTCTCAGGAGGAAGATGGTCACTACTATTGACATCCTTTTAGTGTAAAAAATAAAATATACAGTGATTGAGAGAATTCTAATTGCTTAGGGTTGAAGCCAGAGGGATGTGGTTTGAATTTTACCTTATTGTGTGACTTCTATACAATTACTTCAGAGAAGGACTTAAGGGAAAGGAAGCAAATCAAGGCTGCTTCCTACTTATGTGAGCCAGAAAAAAATCACTTGGCCTCTGAAATACAAATTATGTCACAAAATGTAACTATAAGCCTTTATACTTTGTGTACGAGAAACCTATTTATTAAAATGATTCCAAACTAACATGCCTTACCATGCCACACCATGAAAGGTTATACAATAACTAATATATGTGGGTGGTCCCACCCCTGGAGGTGCAGAGAAATTTCAGTTTTATAGGCACAGAGGTTAGGTTACATGCCCAAAGCCTCACAGCTATTCACTAGGGAAACTGGGCTTAGACTGTGGACTGACTACCCAAAGGTAGCTAGCATAGGTTGGGAGTCAGTAGAATAGGCATTAAGGTTTATCAAACCTGTCTTTGACCTCCACTTCTGTCTCTCAGTAACTTTGGGCAAAGGAATTACTCCCCCACCCCCGCCCCCAATCTTCAGTGTTTAATATTACACTGGACACAAGAGTGAAGATGTTGGGAAAGTGCCTCTAGAAGGTTACATCCAGTAGCAACATCTTCCCCACTGCTCTCCCTGGGGCCCCAGCCATGTACAGCTCCAAGGAGTACCACTGACTTTGTATTCCACGTGAAGGCAGTATGCACCTGTTTCCCTATTAAGCCCTCTTAACTGACATCTTGGACTTGTCAAGGATCTGTGTCCAGTTGGCTTCTTCCTTTAAAATGTTATTAGTCTTTGACCTTGAAGATGACTAGTGCTTTCAACAGGCAAAGCCACCTGATGTTAAGCATCTCCCTTTTTAAACTAACACTCAAAATGTCCAACTGAGGACATCTTTAGGTTACACATCTATTGAGTATAATACTTGGTCTGTCTGAAAGACCCAAAAACGTGGGAAAATATTCATGCATGAAATGAGTGAGATAGTTTTATAAACGTGGATACATATGTGCTTAGAGAAGACCATAACAGCTAAGTTTTTGGCTATATTCTGAATTAAATTTTGTCATCATATGAGATTGGTATTATCCCCATTTTGCAAATAGAAAACTAAAGCGCCACAAAGCTTAAGCAACCTGTTGAAGGTTATTTGGTAGTAAATATTACCGAGATTCAAACCAAAGCAGACTAGCTCTAAGAGCCCACAATATTGATTATTGCCAGGCATAGATAGACCCAACTTAAAATGAAGTTTAAGCTTCAGGGTCTTATACTTCAATCACCCCTTCCAACATCCTGGCTGTGCGACTTTGTGAAATTTGCAATTTCTCAACGTGGATCTGTCCCTGTCTCTAGATTATGGGTTATTTTAACTTTATGTTCTCTTTTTCCAAGCTTTATAAAATTGCCATATTATTCATGATAAAAAAGTGTGAGTTTTTTTTCCCTAGGACTTAGAAATCTGCAGTGAGCTCCTGCTGGTTACTCTCAAGTTTCTTTAATTTATGGTTAAAGTCAGAGGAACTTATTAACTTTGTCTTCTGTCTTCTACAGGCTCCATTATAAGGCTATTTTAGTTAATTAATTAGTTAAGTTTTAAATAAGCTCTATGCCCAACGTGGGGCTTGAACTCATGACGCCGAGGTCAAGAGTTGCATGTTCTACCGAATGAGCCAGCCAGATGCTCCCATTATGAGGCTATTTTAGAACTTTAAATAATCATCGTTATGCTCTCCTAAACCTCAAATTATTTGGGACATGTTCAATTTCCTACACAGCCTGTCATGTTAAATAATGGCTTGACATGCTAATTTGGCAGAGTTACTTTCTTTGTCCCTTGAATGATGGGATCTTAACTCGTTGGTATAATAGCATTAAGTTGTTCACCTGTTTGATTTTTTGACTGGGCATTAGCTGAGGAACAAGGTGTGGTTTGGCTTAACCATTCAGAGTGTGCTATTGTGAATTGTCGATAGTCAGTCTGGTGCAATCCTGTAGAATGGGAATGATAGGACCTGTCCCACAGGATTTATCTTCGTTTATCAAGCTAAGTTAAGCCACATGGAGCTTAGTACATGGAGAACATGCCTTGAGTAATTGTAGTAATGTAACATAAACTGTTAATACAGGGTTGAGGAGTGTGTGTGTATGTGAATCTTAATGAAAAAGGACAAAGAGAAGTAAAGTCTCAGCAGAATAAACAGTATAGATGATGTTTTCTCTTAATACAAAATCTCTGGATTTGGACAATTTAAATAATTTGATGATTGCCTTTCACTGCTTATGTTTGCAATCATATTCTTAAACCAATTCAAAATCAAATTTTATACTGATGTGTTTCCTAATTCTTAGGAATCAGACGTTTTCCGTAGTGTTAATCGTTCTCTAAAAAACAGGCTTAAAAATAATCTTAACCTGGGGCGCCTGGGTGGCTCAGTCGTTAAGCTTCCGACTTTAGGTCATGATCTTGCGGTTTATGAGTTTGAGCCCGGCATTGGGCCCTTAGCTGACAGTTTGGAGCGGGCTTCAGATTCTGTGTCACCCTTTCTGTCTGCCCCTCTCCCGCTCATTCTCTCTCTCTCTCTCTCTCTCTCTCTCTCTCTCTCTCTCTCCCTCTCTCTGTCCGTCTCAGAAATAAGCATTTCAAAAAATCTTAACTTTAGTATGATACATTTACCACAGTGAACGAACCAATATTGATAAATTATTAACTAAAGTCATAGTTTATTCATATTTGTTTTCACCTAATGCCCTTTTTGTGTTCCAGAATCCCATCGAGGATACTGCAAATCATGTAGTTGTCATGTATCCCTTAGGCTCTTTTTGGCCGTGATTTTTTAAAAATAAAATCAATTACACGAAAGCAGGGGCTGCTTTGGCTTTGGCTCTGGGCAATGCTGTTTGTCAGTGGGACAGCATAGCTTTGTGCTTGAGAGCTGCAGCCTGTGCGGTCAGTTGCATTACCAGACGGGTGCCTCCAAAGCTTGATTTCCTCATCTGTAAAGTGGGTTCAGTACTTCCCCATAGGTTTGTTGTGAGAATGACATGAAAATACTTCTGAGGTTCTTGGGCATGTGCCTGGAATACAGTAGATACTATTGTTTTTATTTTTGTCATCAGCTATTTTCTTTCTATCCTTCTCTCTTTGTTTTCCAAGCTAAGTCCTAAGGTAGTATGTGTCCTTTTCTGCTCATTGCCGAGCCAGACCTCATTTTCTGGGGTAAGACGCTATTTCCAAAACAATTCTTCCTAAAAGTTATCTTAAACCGTGGTTCCTTGACCACTGGTGCTGTTCTTTGCAGTGAGAGGGTACTTTTCGTTTTACATCAAGACATGAACGGTACCAGTGTATTTACCCTCTTGTAGGGAGGGGTTTTTAAGGGACTCATGATTTAACTATCTTTTCTAAGGACAGAAGAGGTGTTTTGCAAATGGAGATTCATAGGTTTGTTTGCTTTGGTTGACATTAAGGTATCTCTAGGCATTAGAGAAAACGACCTTTAAAGGTTCAGTATTTGGATATTTACGGCCAAATTGAGAGGCTAAATAAATTCTCCATTCCACATCCAAGCCCGTTGAGTAAAAGACAAAATCTTTATTCGAAACTATACTTCTTGTTTCCAGTAGGTGGCAGCATAAGAAAACTTATGGCAATTTTGTAGCTAAGCAAGTGAACAAAATTGAGTCAGGAAGAAAAACCAATCGCTATTGGGGTCTTTGGCCCTTCTGAGCAAATGAAGTGTGATAGTGTTTGGGTTTCATTTTGGCCCAGTGTTTTGGACCGGACTAACCAGTCTTGATATAGGTTGGCCAAAGCCAGCCTTCTGAATTGCTTGTTAGGTTATTCATAATTTACCCAGGTTCTATTTATTTTTTCTGATAAAAATAAATAGAAATAAGCAGTAAGAAGTTCAAATCACAAGTTCACTAAATAAATACTTCGCCTGCCAATGCTGAGTTAGATATTATCCCAAGTACCATTGATGTGAGATAACCAATTCTACAATCAGTTCTGCCTCTAGTAAAACCTTGCTTCCAAATCCATCTTAATGTTAGAAAATACTGGAATTAATTGTATCGTATTAAATTGTTAGACCTTTAGGGAAGCATTGTCCCTAACACTTCAGTTAAAAAATGTCAATTTTATTTTCAAGTAGTTTCATACTCATTTCATACTTGTCTCATTTGACCCTTCCATTATAAGTACTGGGTCTGGTCCCAACATTGACATTAGCTAGTTGGGTGACATTAACTAACTCCCTTTTTTGTTTGTTTTAGTTTCTTCCTTAAAAAAGAACAGAATTAGAAGTCCTTTGTATCTCTGCGAGTTTATATATCAGACGCTCCACTACTCGTTCTCTTGGCCAGTCCCAGCTTCAGTAAGTCCACACTGTAAACCTTTGGCCCTTTCTTATAACCACTATGTTGTAATGCCTCCTTTACTATCCTGAGACTTTAGAGTTGATATAACCTATCCACACGTGTGATTTTAAAAAGTCAACTTAAAGAAAGAAAACATGGTGAAAGGTTCAGCTTTGGGAATACACTCAATGACTGTTGCAGCAATGAGAGTTGTAGGTGACGGACGGTAGGTACACTGTGGTGAGCAGAGTATAATGTATTGACTTGTGGAATCACTATGTTGCACACTTGAAACTAATGTAACGTTGTGTGTCAGCTAGACTGTGATAAAAAATGAAAAAAGAAAAGGAATACATGTTCAACAGGTAAACGCTTAGGTAATGCTGTATTATTAGAAGACAGGAAGTAGGGTGAGGCCTGTATTTAACATAAAAACGCCGAGACAGGGACAGCCACGACTTCAGTCGGAGGCAGGATTGGCACGTTGACAGTTCAGATTCCACGAGCAGCCTTGGTATTGGTCATGTGAATTTTCCAAGATGGCGAATAATTTTGGGAAAGTCCCCAACAGAATAACCACATTATTTCTCTGGAAATAATTTATTCACGAAGTGCATTTATGGACACGTGAGTGCAAAAACTGAGCAAAAAATAGAGAGAAGTTCAGAAAGCTACACAGCTTTTTCACCGACGTGAATGCCTGGAGGAACATCCGAGACTGTGTGGTACCTTGTGCAATTCCTCATTGTGTGAGCTGTCATCCGGCAAGCTGGCCATGGACACTAAGTGCCAGTGGAACCTACCCTCCATCACTATAACCCCAAAACAATTGCCCAGCAATTTCCAGAACATCCATTAGGGCTTGGTACCGCCGTACCCTGAAGATCACTTACCTAGACTGGAGAATCCTTCCTAAGTAATTTGCTGCGGGCAGAATTCTACAATGGCCCTCAAGACTCCCAGCCCCCAGTGTACAAAGACTTTCTCCCAGGTATTCAATCAAACACTAATCCAGATGTTGCTCTGAAAGTATTTTGCAACTGTAATTAAGGTTCCGAATAAATTGGCATTAAGATAGATTATCCCTGTTTGGCCTGACCTAGTCCTTAAAAAGGATTTGGTTCCTCCTGGCAAAGGAGTGTGGTTAGCATTTAGGAGCCAAGAGTGAGTCCAAGCTGACAGTCAGTAAGGAAATGAAAATCTAAGTTCTACAACAGTAAGGAACTGAATGCGAGCAACAGCCGGGAGGAACTGGGAAGCAGAGCTTTGCCTTAGAGCCTCCAAAAAGAAACACAGCACACCCAACATCTTAACTTGACCTTTGCGAGACGACCCAGTCCTGCCATACTGGACTTCTGACCTACAGAACTCTGTGCTAAGAAATGGGTGTTGATTTAAGCCTCTAAGCTTGTGGTCCTTTATTACACAGCAACAGAAATCTCACACGTAATTGAACAAGGCAAGGCAGCATGGTCACTGAGTCACTGGATTGCCCTGTTTGTCCACTATAAACCACCCATCCACAGTCCCCACCGCTGACCCCATGGCTGCACTGGGAAGAAATCACATTGATTCTTCTCAGTTCCTTGCCCTCCCCCCATCTCTGAGTATAAGGGTGTGAACAATGTGCTGAAATGACAGGAACTGACAACCCTTCCTTATTCTACATCCTCCCTGGGGATGTTTAAGGTCACTCTGTTCCTTGGTCCAGCCCACAGCCTGAGTTTGCCTTACTAACACGTTCGTAACTCTGCTTATGGTTTTCATCACAAGGCACCAGGTTGGTGAAATATAAACAGGAAAAATGATGTGTAACCGTAATCACTTATTGAAATCTGACCTACGCATTTTACTCATTGCTATAGAAGTTCACATAAATCCAATCTGCATGAATATAATTTAAAAAAATAATGTTCTTAAAATGCATGGTACTGAACATTTACATTTCTTCTGCTATACTGTTTCTCAACATCTCAAACATTTCTCAAACTTTTAAAATTACAGCATGCATTTTATATTTTCTTCCTAATCTTTCCCTCTGATTACATTTCTTCTCCATCTTGTTAATAGCTTTTAAAGTGTGATCTACATACCATGAAATTCATCCATTGTAAGTATGCATTTCAATTATTTTAGTAAATAGAGTTGTAAGCCCATCCCCATAAATCCAGTTTTAGAACATTTCCATCAACCCTAAGAATTTCTCGTGTCTGTTTACAGTTAATCCCTGCTCCCACTCTCAGCCTGAGATAACCACTGATCTGATTTCTACGTCTATAAATTTGACTTTTCTAGATATTTCATATAAATAGAGTTCTACAAATGTAGTCTTTTGCACCTGGCTTCTTTCACTTAGCATAAGTTAATTCACACTGTAGCCTGTACTAATAATTCTATCTTTTAAATTGCGGAATAGTATCCCATTGTATGAAAACACCTCGTCTCACTTATCCATTTCTCAGTTGATGGACATCTGGGTTTTTTCCCACTTTGGGGATATTATGAAGAATGCTGCTTTGAATATTTATATACATGTGCTTGTATAGGTGGGTTTTCATTTATCTTGGGTAGACTCTTAGGAGTGGAGTTGCTGGGGCACATAATAAATTTAAGTTTATAAACTGCCCCCAAACAGAGAGTAACATTCCTTCTCAATAAGTGCATACTATTCAAAAAGTGTGATAAGAAATCAATTTTGAAATATGTATAAAAAGTCTTATAAATATACACCATCTAATTAAATAAGTCCAATTCTTTTTTTTTTTTTTTAATTTTTTTTTTCAACGTTTTTTATTTATTTTTGGGACAGAGAGAGACAGAGCATGAACGGCGGAGGGGCAGAGAGAGAGGGAGACACAGAATCGGAAACAGGCTCCAGGCTCCGAGCCATCAGCCCAGAGCCTGACGCGGGGCTCGAACTCACGGACCGCGAGATCGTGACCTGGCTGAAGTCGGACGCTTAACCGACTGCGCCACCCAGGCGCCCCAAATAAGTCCAATTCTTAGAAGTAATCGAAGATCTATGTGAAGATTTCTATACTAAGCTTTGTTCTTGACAATACTATAATAGCGAAAAAAGGGAAAAATACAATTGACCGCAGCAAGGGGAATGGCTTAATAAGTGGCTACATAACCACAAAATAGACAAAAATCTGGGCCCTTGGGCAGGGGGAGAGGGGAAGGGTACAAGGCAGACAGTAAACGATAAACATGTGAGGAAAGTATCTGGTACAACAGAAAGTGAAGAGAGCTATGGAAAAAAGAAAAAAATAAGATAGCAGAGCAAGACAAGAAGGTGGGGCAGGGGCATTGGCAGTGTTGATGGGGCAACCAGGATAGATCTCACTGAGAAAATGATGTGTTATCAAAGAGATGATCTGGGGAAGAGGGTGCCAGGAAACCAGTGGGGTAGGAGCGAGAGAGACCGTTGGTGGGGGCAGGTCATATGGGACCTGGACGGCCATCGTAAGGACTTTGGCTGTATTCTGTGTGACAGCATTGATGAGAAGCCATTGCAGAATTTTGAGCAAAATGGTTTGATCTTAAAAAACAAAACAAAAAAAATCCCTGTAACTGCTGGGTGGAAAATAGACTGTAAGGGGCGCCTGGTTGGCTCAGTCGGTTAAGCAAGTCCAGCTTCCACTCAGGTCATGATCTTGCTGTTAGTGAGTTGGAGCCCGGTGTCAGGCTCTGTGCTCACAGCTCAGAGCCTGGAGCCTGCTTCGGATTCTGTGTCTCTCTCTCTCTCCCTGTCCCACCCCTACTCGTGTTCTCTCTCTCTCTGTCTCTCTCAAAGAATAAATAAGCATTTAAAAAATTAAAAAAAAAAAAGAAAGAAAGAAAATAGACTGTAGGGAAATGAGAGAGGAGAGGAGAGAAAAAGTAGGAGGTTCATAACGACCAGATTTAAATGATGTTAAAACTGGTAACTTCACAGTACTGGACCTGTCCACCTTCTCTTTCAATATCTGCTTCTTTTTCCTTTTCTTCTTTCACACACACACACACACACATTCCAATATGCACACCATCACATGTGAGTGGTGATGCAGTTGGGGTTGTGGTGGGGATTCTCCCCTTCTGGTTCTTTCTCATCTCCAGCAAAACCATGTGTGAACATGGTGCTTGTTCTGGAGGCGCAGAAATAGGAGAGCACAATATGTCCCAGAGAGAGAGGGAGAGAAAGAGACACAAACAGGCCATGGTGGGGTGGGGGGTGGGGGTGGGGTAGAGACAAGCAAAAGCCACGACGATGCCAAGACCCAGCTGGTCATATGGTCTCTGGCACAGCCCCAGGGGTTTGGGAGGGGAGGAGCGAGATCCCTCACTCTGTGAGGATGGGGAACCAAGGGCGCAGGTGAAGCACCTCAGGTGGTTGGGGGCTGAGCTAAGCCTGGAGGAGAAGGAGGTTGTCAGGCAAACACGGCTGGCAGGAAAGTGTGCCAGGCAGAGTGAAGTCCAAGGCACAGGGGAAAGCGTGCCTTTCTGGTTCAAAAACTGCAGACAACTGAAGGTGAGGTTGACATAAAGGAGGGTAAGGGTTCTGGGCGGGGTGGGGGGGATGAGAGGTGCTGGGAATACAGGCAGGGACCAGATTATGAGGGTTTGAGAGCCCCAGCTCAGGAATTTGGACGCTATCTTTCAGGCAGAGGGGAATTGTCGTGGGTGGGGTTTAAGCAGAGGAATGAGCTCAAATGATTTTCCGTGTAACTTCTGTGATTTTAACAGAAGTGGAAGCCCCTCCCCTTTACCATGGGGGGGGGGCGGGACTTGGAATCAAGATTATTTAATGGGAGCTGGCACCATTGCCCGTTACAGCAAGCATTTACAGCTGGGTGGTTCCTCTAGTGATGCAAGCCAGGCTCGGCCGGGCGGGAAAGAGGTAAATCTCCTTCATGCAATAACAGCAGAGGCTATCTTGTTCCCGAACAGGCAGGGCTAGCAATCTTCTACCATTTGTCTGCCAGACCCCCTCCTAGAAAATGGCGAGGACAGGGCCTTATATGTACAGTGGCATTCCCAGCCCCAGGGCTTGTGCCTGGAGCTTGGTGGACATTTAAGAAATGTGTGGGTTTTTTGTGTGTGTGTGTGTTTTTTTTTTTTTTTTTTTTTTTTTTTTTAATTTAAAGCGGGTAGAAAGGGTCAAAGCCAGATTAATGGGAGAAACATCCTTTCCTCTAGATGAGAGTACATCACATTGACTATGTCATTGTGATGTGTGCTCACTGCTCAGGTGCCCGTGGGAAATCATCTATACCTCTCACTGGTGGGAAGACTGAATACAGTATCTGCATCCTCCCTTGATGCGCCCCAAGCCCGAAGCCCAAACTGAAACTGAGGCTAAGACCCTCAGAATCCTCAGCCTATAGTAGGTGCTCAGCAAATATTTCTTTGCTGACTGAGCAGAGGAGAGTCCTAAGGAACATCTCGTTGAATCTAAAGCATTGCTTAGGTTTGCAAAGTGCAGGTAGAGACCAAGAGACTGGAACTCCTTTTCCTCAGTGGAGGGATTGAATTTTCTCACGGAGGCCACCAGGCTGAGGGATTTGAGATGTGGCACAGGAAGTATAAAGCGGGTTTGGGAAAGGAGAAAGTATTCCTGGAGACCTGTCCTGGAGGAAGAGGCAGCACAAGGAGAGGTCAGGGTCAGAATTCCAACACTGTCCTCTCACATCAGACTGGCATTCTGGGTCCACTACCCTGACTCTTCCTTGAAGGTCTTTGGCTGCACAGAGCGAAAGTGTTGGTGTTGGTGTGACAGAGTCCATTCAGGAAGGTAGCCTGGGGAGAGGATGGGCCTCATTCTCTGCCACTGTCCTGAGGAGTGTCTGCAGAGAAGGGAATGGGAGGGACAGGTGACTGTCTTGTAACCGGTTTTCACACATGAGCCATGTGTGACAGTGGCCTCCTCAGGCTCGAGAGTCTCTAAAGCTGAATTCCCTGATGGCCCCCATGGATTCCCCAAGAGCGAATTTCAAGACCTCCTTGTAAAATGTGCTCTGTTACTATTTTGAATGTGCAGTGAGAGGTAGTGTAAGTCAGTAAGAACTTCGGGTCCAGAAGACCTGGATTTGAATCTTGGTTCTGTTATTAACTATACACATTTCCTTGGGCAAGCAGCTTAAATGTCTCTCGATCATCATTAAGCCAGGGAGAGAAGAGCTACCTAGCAGGGTTGTCATAAGGACTGAAGGAGAGAAAATGCTTGTAATGCACTTAAAAAAATCAGAATGAATATACTTTATTGTTTAAACCTTTTTTATTCTAATAAATGACACATACAGCAAGACCTTATAGACAATCATTCAACTTTAAAACTGTTATTTTTTTAATGTTTGTTTATTTTTGAGAGAGAGAGAGACAGAGCACAAGCAAGGGAGGGACAGAGAGAGAGGGAGACACAGAACCCAAAGCAGGCTCCAGGCTCCGAGCTGTCAGCCCAGAGCCTGATGTGAAGCTCGAACCCACAAACTGTGAGATCACGACCTGAGCTGAAGTCAGAGGCTTAGTCGACTGAGCCACCCAGGCGCCTGGATGATCATTCAACTTAATGAATTATTTTAAGGCAAATACACTTGGAGCCACCACCCAGATGAAGAAACCACTTTGCCTGCCGGCCGAGTCCTCTGTGTGCCTGGTCTCAGTCACCTCTCCCTGCCTCCCCACAAATGTAACCTTTGTCCTGACTTAAGATGGTCACTTTCTTGCTTGTCGTCATTCAACAGTGCAAACCTACATGCTGTGATTTTCTCTTCTTAACAAAATCTGTCTCTTAAATCCCTTTTCATCTACAGAGCTTTTTTTCAACCTGCTTTTTAAAAAATACTTTATTTTTTAGGGGCACCTGGATGGCTCAGGTGGTTAATCGTCGACTTCAGCTCAGGTCATGATCTCGCAGTTCATGAGTTCGAGCCCCGCGTCAGATTCTGTGCTGACAGCTCCAAGCCTGGGCCCTGCTTCAGATTCTGTCTCCCTCTCTCTCTTCCCCTCCCTCACTCATGTTTGGTCTCTCTCTCTCTCTCTCTCTCTCAAAAATAAGTAAATAAACATTAAAAAAACATTTAAAAAATAAAAGTACTTTATTTTTTAGAGAAGTTTTAGGTTCATAGTAAAATTGAGAGGGCAAGTACAGAGATTTCCCATTTCCCCCTGCTTCCACTTATGCATGGCCTCCTCCATCACCAACACCTCCCACCAGAGTGGTGCATTTTTTACAACTGATGAACCTCAGTGTCACATCGTCACCACCTGAAGACCAGTTTACGTGAGTGTTTCCCCAGTGTTGAACACTCTATGGGTTTGGACAAATGTAGAATGACCCGTATCCATCATTATAGTATCATGAGAGTAGTTTCATTGCCCTAAAAATCCTCTGTGCTCCACCTACTCCCCCCCACCCCCTGCCCCTGTGATACACTTTTTAATACAATGCCTTCAACTGTCTACCGACATATTCTGAGAATGAATTCTAACAGAGATGGCTAATCAAGGTCTCAAACATATCAAGTCCTAAAGAGTGCAGCCATATTGGCCTTTTAATTTTTCTCCTGTTCCTAAAATCTTCTGAGACCATCTTTGCCTCGTGTCCTTTGTACATGAGGTTGCCTCTATCTGAAATACTCTTCCTCCATATCTTTGAAAGACAGGCTCCATCCCATCATTTAGGGTGCAACTCACTTATCACCCTGGCAGTGGTATCACCCTCACTGACACATCCCCCTCTTGGAGTTAACTCACACCTCTTGCTCACTGATACTGTTTTGGAAGTTGCCTGTTTTCCCTTCACTAAAATCATCTTGAGGCCAGGGACTTTGCCCGTCTTTCCGGCACTTACCCCAATGCCTAGGATAGTGCTTGCAGGATTGTAGGACTCAGCAAACATTTGTTTAGTTCAGGATTTCCTTTCGTACGTTCCTGTGACGTAGTCTATCGCTTTTCTTTCATTCAGCTCTGTACTCTACTACCTTCTAGTCATTTCAGAATTCGTGGAAACCAAAAACCCTAATCCGTTTTCCTGGAGGATCTCACATCACAGCTTCTGAGGAATCAGCAAACTTTAAAGAATTCCTGGCCCGAAGTTGGAAGATTTGTGGCAGACCTTTATGGGTCTCCATTTCATCACCTTACTGTAAAGCGTGGATAGAACGATGTGTCCTTTCTAGCTCACTTACCTCCCAAGACTGAAACCTGGAGTCCCTCCCTCATCTCCATACACACTCTTTGATTATTTTCCCCCCAAATGTATTCAGAATTTGTCTTCTCTGCTCCATCTTCTCTGACATTGCCTCAGGTCAAACTCAGCACTTCTTACTCGATTATGAAGAAAACATTTAAAAAATATTAAATCGTGGTAAAACACATACAGCATAAGATTTACTATCTTAACCATTTTGAAGCGTGCATCTCAGTGGCATTAAGTGCACGTACACGGGGTACAATCATCGCCATCCATCTCCGGAACTCTTCATCTTGCAAAACTGAGACTCTGTACCCATTAAATAATATCTTCCCATTTACTCTTTCCCCGGCCCCTGGAGCCATTCTACTTTCTGTTTCTATGGATTTGAATTCTAGGTGCCTTATACAAGTGGAATCCTACAGTATTTGTCTTTTTGTGACTGACGTATTTTACCCAGCGTAATGTCCTTGAGGTTTGTCTGTGTTGCGGCACCTGGCAGAATTCCCTTCCTTTTTAAGGTTCAGTAACATTCCATTGTATGCATATGCCACATTTTCTTTATCTGTTCATTCACTGATGGGTACTTGAATTGCTTTCATGTTTTGATTATTGTAAATAATGCTGCTATGCACATGAGGGTACAAATATCTCTTCGAGACCCTGCTCTCAATTTTTTTGTGCATATCCCCTGAAGTAGAATTTCTGTAGCATATGGTACTTTTACTTTTAGTTCATTTGAGGAACTGCCATATTGTTTTCTACATGGTTGCATTTCATATTCCTGCCAGCAATGCCCAAGGGTTCCAGTTTCTCCCCATTCTCAAATAACCTTGTTATTTTCTGTTTTGTTGGTTGGTTGGTTTTGATATTAGCCATCCTAGTGGGTGTGAGATGGTATCTCATTGTGGTTTTGATCTGCATTTCCCAAATGGTTAGTGATGTTGAACATCTTTTATGCGCTTACTGGTCATTTGCGTATCTTGTTTGGAGAAATGTCTACTCACGCTTTGCCCATTTTTAAAATCAGGTTGTTTGTTTTTGTTGTTGAGTTGTAGGAAGTCTTTATACAGTGTGGATATTAATTAGCCCTTCATCAAAGGGTTAATTTGGGCCTTTACCGAAAAAGTTTGTGGGCTCTTGTTTGGATGCCTCTCTTTATGTATTCCCACTCTCAATCCTGCTGTGATAGAATATGTCACAGTATTGGCCATCTTGTCATATATCTGTCTTCCTTCTTGATTCCCACCATCAGAGTAGGGCCCATGCTAACACAATGCTTAGTACTCAATTGGTTCTCCATCTATGTTTATTGAATTAGGTAAAATGTTGCTTCCTACAATATCATTATGAGGTCACTCTAAATAAACTCATTCAGGGGCGCCTGGGTGGCGCAGTCTGTTAAGCGTCCGACTTCAGCCAGGTCACGATCTCGCGGTCCGTGAGTTCGAGCCCCGCGTCAGGCTCTGGGCTGATGGCTCGGAGCCTGGAGCCTGTTTCCGATTCTGTGTCTCCCTCTCTCTCTGCCCCTCCCCCGTTCATGCTCTGTCTCTCTCTGTCCCAAAAATAAATAAAAAACGTTGAAAAAAAAATTGAAAAAAAAATAAATAAACTCATTCAACTAAATGAGAACTTTTGGGAGCATAACTATGACTAGGGCAATGGAAGAGGTACAAAAGCTATAGGAAACTTGGTCACCATTCCTTAGAAGGACATGAGAATTTAAGGGTTCTTGATGGGGCACAAGACTCAAACTAAGCAGCACCTCAAAAAGAGAATGGCAAAGAGCAAAGTGGTGGTGTACATAGGGAGTGTGGAGTAGCAGCATGAGAAACCGGGTAGGATTCATTACTGCACTTGACTGCAAATGGTAATCACCTGGAATACTATAAAGAGTACTGATGCCTGGGTCCCACCCCTGGGATTCTCATTTATTTGGTTGGGGTAGAGACTAGTCATCTGGATGTTTTAAAATCCCCAGATAAGTGATGGAAATATTCTAGAACTGGGTAGTAGTGATGATCGCACAACTCTGTGAATGTACTAAATGTCACTTATATGACACTTGTGTGTAAATTTATGTTTGTGTATTTTAACACACACACACACACACACACACACACACACAGTTCCCAGATGCTTCTAATGAGAAGCCAAAGTTGAGAATCAATGAGCCTTTATTACTATTTCCCAGAATCAAGTGGAGGTCTTTATTAAATCCACAGACTGCTGGATCTCTGAGCCAGAAATTCTGATTCTGTTGTTCTGGATGAGGGCAAAGGAATTTGCTTTCCAACTAGAGGGGATTCTTATCATGAGAGAAGGTTGGGAAACCCAGCCTAGTTTAGTGTTTCCCAAGCTTGCTGAGTCCTAAAAATCACTGGGGACTCTCTTAAACTTTCAGATTCTGGGGCCCCACCCCAGGCCTATCAAATAAGGATCTCTAGAAGAGAGAGGGGACTCAATGGGTTTGACAAGCTATCCACATTCTTTGAAGGAGGCAAATTTGAGAAACACCATCTAGTCCAGTCCTCAATGTTGGATCTTCCACAAAAACTCCAGTGAGCTTGAAAAGAGGCAAATTCCCTTCTTCTAGAGATGCCGTTTCTGGGGCAGGGCTTAAGTATCCACAGTTTTGGGGGTTTGTTTTGTTTTGTTTTGTTTTTTAAGGCACCACCTCTGAGTTTGAAGAATAACATTATTGTAGCTATTCCTTTTTTTCTTTCTACTTCCCTGAACCCCCCTCCCCAGCTTTGTTGAGCTATAATTGACAGATAAAATCATATGATATTTAAAGCATATAGTGATTTGATATACAATATAGTGATATATACAATATAGTGATATACAATATACAATATAGTGATTTGATATACATACACATTATGAAAGGAGACCCCCCCATTAGGTTAATTAACACATCCATCACCTCACGTATTTATTTTGTTTTATTGTGTGTGAAAACATTTAAGTTCTACTTTCTTAGCAAATTTCAATTATACAACACAGTGTTATCAAATACAGTCACCATATTATACATTAGATCCATAGACCTTATTCATCTCATAACTGGAAATTTGTACCATGTTTACTAACCTTTCCCTATTTTCCCCACATAACAGCCCCTGGCAACCACTTTTCTTTTATTTATTTTTAAAATATAATTTATTGTCAAGTTAGCTAACATACAGTGTATACAGTGTGCTCTTGACTTCAGAAGTAGATTCGCGTGATTCATCACTTATATACAACACCCAGTACTCATCCCAACAAGTGCCTTCCTCAATGCCCATCGCCCATTTCCTCCTTCCCCCATCCCCCTATCAACCCTCAGTTTGTTCTCTGTATTTATTTATTTATTTTTAAATTAATTTATTTTTTAATATAATTTATTGTCAAATTGGCTAACATACAGTGTGTATAGTGTGCTCTTGGTTTTGTGGGTAGATTCCCGTGATTCGTTGCTCACATACAACACCCAGTGCTCATCCCAACAAGTGCCCTCCTCAATGCCCATCGCCCATTTTCCCCTCTCCCCTACCCTTGCCAACCCTCAGTTTGTTTTCTGTATTTAAGAGTCTCTTATGATTTGCCTCCCTCTCTGTTTGTAACTTTTTTTCCCTTCCCTTCCTCCTCCATGGTCTTCTGTTAAGTTTCTCAAATTCCACATATGAGTGAAAAAATATGATATCTGTCTTTCTCTAACTGACTTATTTCATTTAGCATGATATCCTCCAGTTCCATCCATGTTGTTGCAAATGGCCAGATTTCATTTTTTTTCATTGCCAAGTAGTATTCCATTATATGGATTCCATTATATGGATATATGGATATGGATATATATGGATATGTATATGGATATATGGATACAGATATATATATGGATAAAGAAGATATTATATATATATATATATATATACACATATATATATACATATATACCATAGGAAATAATGGAAAGAGCCCAAATGTTCATTGACTGATGGATGGATAAAGAATATATATATACCATATCTTCTTTATCCATTCATCAGTCAATGAACATTTGGGCTCTTTCCATAATTTCACTATTGTTGAAAGCACTGCTATGAACACTGGGGTACATGTGCCCCTATGAATCAACACTCCTGCAAACTTTGGATAAATTCCTAGTAGTGCTATTGCTAGATTGTAGGGTAATTCTATTTTCAATTTTTTGACCAACCTCCACACTGCTTTCCAGAGTGGCTGCACCCATTTGCGTTCCCACCAACAGTGCAAGAGGGTTCCCCTTTTTCCACATCCTCGCCAACATCTGTTGTTTCCTGAGTTGTTAATTTTAGCCACTCTGACGAGTGTGAAGCGGTATCTCAATGTGCTTTTGATTTGTATTTCCCTGATGAGGAGTGATGTGGAGCATCTTTTCATGTGTCTGTTTGCCATCTGGATGTCTTTTTTGGAAAAGTGTCTATTCATGTCTTCTTTCCATTTCTTCATTGGATTATTTGTTTTTCAGGTGTTGAGTTTGGTAAATTCTTTATAGATTTTGGATACTAACCCTTTATCCAATATGTCCTTTGCAAATATCTTCTTCCATACCGTTGGTTGCCTTTTAGTTTTGTTGCTTCCTTTGCTGTGCAGAAGCTTTTTATCTTTATGAGGTAACAATAATTCATTTTTGCTTTTATTTCCCTTGCCTTTGGAGACGTGCTGAGTAAGAAGTTGCTGCGGCTGAGGTCAAAGAGGTTGTTGCCTGTTTTCTCCTCTAGGATTTTAATGGTTTCCTGTCTCACATTTAGATCTTTCATCCATTTTGAGTTTATTTTTTGTGTATGGTGTAAGAAAGTGGTCCAGTTTCAGTCTTCTGCATATTGCTGTCCAGTTCTCCCATCACCGTTTGCTAAAGAGACTGTCTTTTTTCCACTGGATATACTTTTCTGCTTTGTCAAAGATTTGTTGACCGCACATTTGTGTTCTGGGCTCTCTATTCTGTTTCTGTGGCAACCTCTTTTCTACTGTGTTTCTGTGAGTTTGACTTTTTGTTTTATTCCATATATAAGTGATGCCATGTGGTATTTGTCTGGCTTATTTCACTTAGCATAACACCCTCCAGTTCTAACCATGTTGTCCTAAATGACAGGATTGCTTTAAAAAAATTTTTTTAACATTTATTTATTTTTAAGAGAGAGAGAGAGAGAGTGCGAGCAGGAGACTGACAGAAAGAGAGGGAGACACAAAATCTGAAGCAGGCTTCAGGCTCTGAGCTGTCAGCACAGAGCCTGACCCAGGGCTTGAAGCCAAGAACCATGAGACCATGATGCTTAACTGACTGAGCCTCCCAGGTGTCCCTGATTTCCTTCTTTTTTAAGGCTGAATAATATTCCATTGTATATAAATATATACCACATTTTCTTTATGCATTCATCTGTGGAGGCTCACTTAGGTTGTTTCCATACCGAGGTTAGAGTGAATAGTGCTGCCATAAACATGGGAGTACAGATAACTCTTTTGAGATACTGATTTTATTTATTTATTTGTTTGTTTATTTATTTATTTCTACTCAGAAGTGGAATTGCTAGATCATAGCGTTGTTCTATTTTTAATTTCTTAAGAAACCTCCATACTGCTTTCCCAGCAATAGCGCTGGGAATGTTCCCCTTTTCTCCACGTCCTTACCAGCACCTGTTACCTCTTGTCCTTTTAATAATAGACATCCTAACAGGTGTAAGCTGATATCTCATTGTGGTTTTGATTTGCATTGTTTTGATGATTAGTGATGTTGAGCACCTTCCCATGCCCTCGGTCATTTGTACGTATGTCTTCTTTGGGAAAATGTTCTTTGGCTATTTCTTATTTTTTCCTGCTATTTAGTTGTATCTTTTGCCCATTTATTTTTGAGAGAGGGAGAAAGAGAAGGAGCACAAGCTGGGGGAGGGGCAGAGAGAGAGGGAGACACAGGATCTGAAGCAGGCTCCAGGCTCTGAGCTGTCAGCACAGAGCCGGATACAAGGCTGGAACTCACAAACAGTGAGGTCGTGACCTGAGCTGAAGTCAGAGCCACCCAGGTGCCCCTCTTTTGCCCATTTTTAAATTGGGCTATTTGTTTTGTTGCTATTGGATGTTGTAGCCATTTGTTATGAAAACTAATTGTCCCCGCGCTCCCTGGTTACACACGGAGTCACTGAGCATGCTCAGTTCTACATTGGCACTATACCCACAAGCTGAGAGTTCCAAGGTGAGAGACCTGGACCTGCCTGCTCAAGGGGCTGAGAAGTCACAGAAGCAGCAGAGGGATTAAGATGTACCCAAAGTAAAGAAATAGAATCCCCCATAACAACTTCGTGTTGTGTGGGGGGAAGTAGAGACCCTGGGTGACATCTCCAAGGGGCATGGTTGGCAGAATGTTCAAGGCTGGGTCCTGGGAAATTGTTCTGTGGGTTATGTCCATCCTCTGGCCTGGTCCCCTCCTAATTAAGAAGTTAGCTCAGTGATTAGTGCTGACCAGGATATGGTTCTACCTGGGGTAGAAAATCCACAAGACGAGGATTCTTTTTTAGTGTCTTTAAAAAAATATTTACTTATTTAAGCAATCTCTATACCTAACGTGATCATGACCTTGAGATCAAGAATCGCATGTTTCTCTGACTGAGCCAGCGAGGCATTCCTCTAGTATCTTTTTAGGCTTGACAAGAAGAACATGAGTTTGATAATCAAGTAGAATAAATCAAAAGTCATTTATTACAGTAATCTTTTTTTTCAAATGTTCATTTATTTATTTTGAAAGAGAGAGAGCACACACAGGGGAGGGGCACAGAGAGAGAAGGGAGAGAACCCCAAACAGTCTCTGAGTCGCCAGTGTAGAGCCCAAAAAGGGGCTCAAACCCATAAACTGTGAGATTAGGACCTGAGCTGAAATCAAGAGTCAGATGCCTAATTGAGCCACCCAGGCACTCCACTACTAATCTTTTTTAAAAAAAGTAAGCTCTATGCCCAATGTAGGGCTTGAACTCACGACTCTGAGATCAAGAATCACATGCTCTACCAACTGAGCCAGCCAGGTGCCCCATATTTCAGTAATCTTTATATCTGCAGAAGGAAATCTCCTATTTCACTTTGCCTGTCCAAGTTACGAGTTTTAAATAATTTTCTATAGCCATCATAAACATTTTCTTTCTGCCTTGCCACCATCCAAATACTCTTTTCTTAGGTTGAGAGCATAGGGGGAAATAAACACAGGCATGGCCTATTGTCCACAGCACCTTGAACAGTTGTTTGTTAGAGCAAATGCATTATAAATCCAGAGGGAAGTCCAGCCAAAGCCATGACCCATAAGGATGGTGCTTATGCAGCTTTGTCTGTTCTGGCCCCCGGAATCTTGACAGTCATGGTCAAGTAGAGTTCAGTGCTTATTCCAGATGTGAAGGAGAAAAATTATGATTTTTACTCCCTGTAATTTTTTTAAGTGTTTATTTATTTTTGAGAGAGAGAGAGAGAGAGAGAGAGAGCGAGAGCTGGGGAGGGACAGAAAGAGAGGGAGACACAGAATCCAAAGCAGGTTCCGGGCTCCAAGCTGTCCAGCCCAGAACCTGACACGGGGCTCAAACTCATGAGCCGCAAGATCATGACCTGAGCTGAAGTTGGTCACTTAACCAACTGAGCCATCCTGCTGCCCCTATTTTTCTTCTAAATTACTTATTTACATGTCTGTCCCCTGGGTGGCTGAAGAGCTTGAGAAGGGGAGCCTGACTTTATTTATTGTTGTATATCCAGCAATTATTTCAGGGTCTGGTACAGAATGGAGAGTTGTAATTGTTGGTAAAATTAATGAATGAGATAGACTCTATCTCTTTGGAAATAACAAAATGATGGTAAGTCTAAATTTATAAGAGGAATATAAACCGTTGCATAGATCCATCCACTTTGATACGTATATACCTGTACTCTGCTGGTAAAGTCCCAGTGATCAAACATTCCCGAAAGAAACACTTTCTACTTGGACTTCTGTTGTTACTAACATCTGCTTCGCATGGCTTAATGCACCTTTTAATTTTTGTTCTACTCTTAAGTGCGCTTTGAAGAAAATGTTCACACCTTTGCTGTGTGCTTTATGTTGTTAGTTGCCATTTTTTCCTCCACATTTTCAGTGGCCAACTTGAATGTATTCATCGCTTGATTTCTCATCAAATCAACACATTTGGAACTCCTCTCCTTGCTGGATTTTCCACCTTCAACAATAATAGAGCAAGAAGGAGGAGCATGTCGGAAAGTAAACATTAAATTTCTGTCTAAGAACACAACAGAAATGTTCACCCGAGTGATTGCCAGGTACAAAGGAAACCTGCCACAGAAATCCCGCTGCAAACGTTAGTGTCCATTAGAATCAGCCTCGGTGACCTAGATCGGCAGAGGCGAACCATTGTGTTACTACATTCCCCTAACCAAGCCGCTGAGTCAGCATGTTGGGGAAAAAAAAACCCACTCATTTTCAAAATAAACTTGAACTTGGATAACTGGCATCTCATCAGCCTGTTTAACGGCAGCACAATAGTGTTTGCTACAGTTTAACTTTCTTTCTGAAGAATCTATGTCCCTGGACTCTCATCTAAGCGAAAACTGACGTTATTGCACTTAAAATGCCAGACATTCAGAACCAACAGAGTAAAAAGAATGGGCAGATTTTCATATGTGTCCAAAAGACAATGGATAGCATTGACTGTCAATTTGTTTGGGACTCTGTCTCACATGCCGGGCTGGCATCTCTAATCCCCACTCCTGTGGGATCTGTGACCTTCCTCACCCATATGGCCACTGTGGGAGACGCTATTTTCTTATGTGACCCCACCCTGTCATCCTCGATGGCTGAGTCTTTTCCTCGAATTTATTGTAATATGAAGACAGCAGGAGCGCAGTGACAGATCATAGTGCCGAAATGGAGCGAGAGGCTGAGAAGAGTGACCAAAAAGGGAGCTCTGGTCGGGTTTAGGAGCGTGGTTCTGGTCATCCCTTGGGTTCAGCAACATCCCTGCTGGGTTTAGTTGTTCTGCTCTTTTTGGGTTCTACAAACCAATAAATTCTGCTTTTTGTCCAGCTGCTCCGAGAAGTGTTTCTATCATCTGAAACCAAACAAACACAGTATTAAGAGCAGTCAGTGGTCACCTCCAGGCAAAGACCTTTTTAGGGAACTTACTTGAATGATTTGTATTTCCAGACCCTGTTTGGTGCTAGATACAGTATTATTTGAGCCGCCCTCTTCATTTGAATTTGCTGGAGGAGATAAAATGGAAGAACTAATCTCCATAAAGATTTGTGGGTTTTTTTTCCCTTAGTATAAAAAGATGTTATTATGGATGTATGATAGAATGCCTTTTGAATAACTTTTTCAATAATGATGATTAACGTTAATGTGATTCAATAGAAAAGCACACATTGGACACCCACTACATGGTGGCACTGAGCACACAGAGACAAGAGGCCAGTTCCTTCTCTACAAGAAGCTTATGGTCTGGTGCTTAAAGTGGTTTTTTGGCTGGCCACCTCAGCGTCACTGGGAACCTTGTTAGAAATGCAAATGAGAGGCACTCGGGTGGCTCAGTCCGTTAAGCTTTCAACTTCTGCTCAGGTCATGATCTCCTGGGTTCGTGGGTTGGAGCCCTACATGGGGCTCTGTGCTGACAGCTCGGAGCCTGGAGCCTGCTTCGGATTCTGTGTCTCCCTCTCCCTCTGTGCCCCTTCCCCGCTCGTGCTCTGTCTCTCTCTCAAAAATAAATAAACATTAAAAACAATAAAAAAAGAAATTCTGGATGTGGCCCCAGTAATCTGTTTTAGGAAGCCCCCCGCCCCAGTGATTCTGATGTGGTTAAAGTTTGAGAACAACTGGTCTAGGAATTTATTATCTATACCTGCTTACCCCATCTTCCGTTTCACTAATGGCACAATTTGTGACTCACCTGAACTATAACACAAACCTGTGTCTTCCCTTTCCCCCCATTTTAATGACTGAAAATGGAAGTCATTTTGAGCTTCCTGAACAATTAAACCAAGTTTAAAAATCCTGGGAAAATCTCTCGGCTCTTTGCCCCAGGGTCAACAAGAAAGGAAGGTGTATGCTCCAGGCCTGTCTGAAGTGGCTCCAGTTTATCTCAGCAGATAAGACAGCATATGGAAATGACTGGAAAGGGTTGGTCCCTGCAGGCCTGGACTCCATCTTGGCACTGTCTCACTCAAACCCAATCTACGAGCAGGGAGTCTGTGCCAGGGCATCCGTGGGAAGGTGTCCGAGAAAAGCCACCGATATCAGCCCTCAAACCGCATTCGGAGACCCATTCTTCCTCTACTAAAATTTACCACTTGGTTTGAAAAGAGAGAGAGAGGGAGAGAGAGAGGGAAGAATAAATTGAGAGCTAATTAAAATCAAAATGTTCAGAGAATGTAGGAATTCTTCCACCCTGAGAAGTTCTAATTGGCATTGTTTTTCTGAAGACTGTCTTCTGGCTACTTTCTCTCAAAGGACTTTCTTTCTTTTTCTTTTTTTAAATTTATTTATTTATTTTTGAGAGAGAGTGAGCAGGGGAGGGGAGAGAGAGAAAGGGGGACAGAGGATCTGAAGTGGGCTTTCTGCAGAGAGCCCAGTGTGGGACTCAAGCTCACCAACCGAGAGATCATGACCTGTCTGAAGTCAAATGCTTAACCGAAGCATTTCAGTTAAGCATTCAGCTTAACTGAAGTCAAATGCAGGTGCCCCTCTCACAGAACTTTCTAATTTGCTCTTTTCTGTCCTTTTGCTTTCTCATTTAACTTCCTATTTCCCATCGCTCAATTCAATTAAATATTCAGTCAGTACTTATCACGTGCCAAGCTCCAAGCCTAGCACAATGGGATGAATAATATTTAGGGCTTGCTCTCAAGAAGCATGTAGTCTGCAATACTCCAGTCAACCGCCATTTGATGGCTGAACTACATGCCAGGCATTGAGTAAGGTTCTGGGGGTTCAACAACGAATACAAGATGGCCCCTGCACCACAGGAGTTTGTTGTCTGTAGGAGACTGGCCTAAGTGATGCATCATAAGGACTGTAATGGAGGTGAGAAGGTGCACAGAGACAGGAGTGACTGACTTTGCCAAAAGGGGTTGGGGAATGCTGGAAAGAGAATCTGTCCTTGGAGTTGGGTTGGTCGTGTGAAGAGTGGTGGACAGGGGATGGCATGTGACAAGCTGGTGTGTCCGGAGATAGAGGAGAAGCTCGTGGTGGCTAGAGTTCAGGTTTCATGGTTGAAGATTAGGTTGAAAAAGTAAGCTGGGGCTCAATTGTGAAGGATTGCGTATGCCCCAGGGCAGAAGAAGGAGTTGAGACCTGATTCTCTATGAGTGGAAGTCCATCAGGGTTTACTTAGGGAGGAGATATGGCCAGATTCAGGCTTTGGAAAGAACTGGGAAGGAGTGTGGAGGATGCATTTTTGGGTATAATGGCAAGTAGTGAGTGTTTTAGTTATCAATCACCGTGTGCAAATGACCCCAAACTTAATGACTTAAAACAATGATGAAATATCATTTATTGTAATTTTGTGAATTACTTGGGTGGCTCTTCTACTGGTCTCACCTGGGCTCACCCATGTGGCAGCCTTCAGGTGCTGGGGCAGCAGAGGGCTGGCCAGGACTCTTTCCACATGGTCTCTGTGCTTGCTCATCGCTCAGTGTCTAGGCCACGTTTTCTTACATCGTGGTGAGAGTATTCCAAGAAGGCAAAAGCTGACGCTTCGAGTCTTCTGAAGGCCTCCCATGGAGGTGGCACAGTGTCATTTCTGCTGGAGTTTACGGCTCAAAGCCATGCGGGAGAAGGAGGAGGCACAAAGATGAGAAGCACGGTTAAATGGGAGGCCACAGAACTAGGGGGTTACTTTCAGTGTCGGTGCAATAGCCAATGAGGGGCTGAACTACATTAGCGGTGTGTCAGTGTGGAGAAGCAGATGTTTAGGAAATGTAAGAATTAGCTGTACGATGGGACGTTGTATTAAAGGTCAGGTGAAGTTACAGGCTGAGCTCGAGTGAGTAACAGGCTGTAGGCGGAGGGCATGCTCCCCTGGTACTCTGTCCCTCGTCGCCTTTATCTGCCAATCCCCCACCCAGGGCTGAGCCTTGGCTGATAACAACTCACAGCTTTCCCTTTTTCTGGAAAATCGCCCTTGGCTGGAGAGGAGCTGCCTTCCCCTGGGAGGTGATGTACCCCACCCCACTGATTGGCACAGCAGTACAAAAGGCCAGCCCCCTGCCTCCGGGTGGGATGTCCTGGGGGCTTAGTCTTCAGGAGGAATGGCATCTTGCTTAGCGGCTCCACTGTCCTGTCTCTCCCTGAGAACCTTCCTCCACTGTGCTTCTAGGGACCCCAACCTAAGAATGGAGGAGGGAAAATACTCAAATAGGTGCTGGAATTTCTGATGGCTTTGCTCCTCTCTGCTTTCTTGGTTACACCCTTTCGCCATCTATTTTCAGTTCATCTTTCTCCGTCTGCTTTCTGTCTTCTCTCCTATAACTTAGTTTCCCTTCTTCTTATGGATTCTTCTGCATGACTGCGCAGATTTATTTAAGACTGTTTAAATTATTCTTTCTGTGAACCTGACTAGATCTCTCTGCAAATGATATGGCCTTGGGGCACCTGGGTTGTTTAGTCAGTTGAGCGTCCGACTTCTGCTCAGGTCATGATGTCGGGGTTCGTGAGTTTGAGCCCTGCATCAAACTCAGGTCCTCTGTCCCTCTCTCTCTCTGCACCTCCCCTGCTTGTTCTCTGTCTCTCAAAAATAAAAAAACCTTAAAAAAAAAAAAAGATATGGCCTTTACAGAAGTGAAGCCAACAAGCTAGCGTTAGATAAAAAAAAAAAATAATGGCCTTAATCTTATAAAATAATAGTTGTTTTATGGACAAAGAACATGGTCTATGGGTCTGAAGACCTGGCACAGTAGCCACCTGGTGTTTTTGTTCTTCAGCATCTATTCATCCTCTGGCATATAGCCCGATGCCTCCCCTGCGGACCCTCTCCCCCACCCTGAGCCATGTTCTTCAGGAGGGGCTGCATTTCTGACTCAGAGGAGAGTATGTAACCTAGATATCGGGCAATCGGAACATATTACCCCGGAGTTCACAGATACAGACCTCGAGTTAGGCCAGTTAGGGGCGATCAGATGCAATTTGTGACTCTTCCTTCAGTTCTCAGAGAAGGAGTTTCCTGCTTTTCTCCTTGTGGTTGTGAATCAGGAAATATGGGGCTCCAGGAGCTACTGGCCGCCGTTGTTTGTGGGTGAGGGGAGACTGTAAGCCGGAGGGAGTCAACACAGAGGAAACAGAACTAACAAGTAGACAAGCTGGTCCTGATTTAATCGTGGGAGCTTCTGTGTCTCGCTGTGCTTGTTATTCTTGGATTCTACAGCTACGCGAACCGCTAAAGGCTTTTTTTTTTTTTTTTTTTTTTTTTTTTTGGTTTGGTTTCACTTAAGCTGGTTTGATTTGGGTCCTGACACTTGCAACCACAAAAGACCCAACTAAAAAATGTGGATTTTTTTTTTTTTTGAGACACTTGGTCTATTATACCCACGCGCCCACTTTCTGTTTGTCAAACATACGCAGTGGATAGGAAGAGCTGATATGGACATCTAAGCAGGGCTGCAGCTTCTTAATTAGAAAGATCATAAATAAAAAAGGAGACAAGTGTTGGCTGAAATGAAGGGAGATTGGCTGCTAGGGGAGGAAAACATGGATACTTATCCCAGTTCTGCCACAAATCGTCCTAGGACTCCTGGTCCAGCATCTGTTTTTGTCACATGGCTACTTAGTCCTGAAGCGCCTCTCTGCTTCCACTCCATCACTCTCTTATTCCTATTGGGTCTTTGGATCTTCTTCTTTCCCTCCTTCCCTTTATCTCTATTCAGGGGACGGAACTACAAAATTGAGGGATCCCTACAGATGATTAGAGCCCTTTGCAAATATAAAACCCCTGGCTTCCGTGTCCCTGGCCCTGTTTCAGCGACGTCACCCCAGGGTGGTTCCCGGACCTTCCCAGAACACAGCCACGCACACAGATGGCCTCACCAGTAATTTTCGAATGCTTACGTAAGTGACCATCAGCTCACATATGCTAATGCCTTCGATTCTCGGAGGAACCTTGCAAGGGTAGGTATTCCGGTATCCATCTTATAGGTGAGAACATTTGAGTTCAGAGTAAGGGCTTTCCTCAGATTAAAAAAAAAAAAAAAAGCTTGTAGGTGAGAGTCAGGACTGAAAGAGCTCTGACTCCATATGCCACGCTCTTTCCGTTCTGTCCTCTCCGTTGCAGGAGAATGCGAGGCTTTCTGCAATTGTGCTGGGGAGACAGGTACTTTTGCACACCCTCCCCCTGACCCTGAAACCTCTTTGAAGGCTCTCTGGGGTTAAATCTGCATATGCATTCACTTAGTCATTCAGGAAAAATTAGAGCCTATCAGGTGCCAAGCCAGTTCCAAATGCTGAGGATACAGCAAGGAACAAGAGAGAAAATGTTCCTGGTCCTCAGAGAACATTACATCCCAGTGGGCAGGACACATAATAAACATGCAAACAGATGATGTATGTCATAGCAGGTGATCATAAGTCCTATGAAGAAATAATGAAGCTGGATAAGCGTGTTAGAGAGCAAGGAGGTGCTATCTGAGATGGAGTGGTCGAGGAAGACATCTTTGAGGAAGGACTTTTGAACAGAGACCCAAATGGAGTGACAAAATGAGGTATGCAGTTTTCTGGCACAGCAGTGTTTTCTGCAGAAACTTTTTCACCACCATGGAGTATCATCAGCTGTAACTTCTCTGCCCTACCATCCCTCCATTAGCCAACTCCCTGAATGTGGGGAAAGCCCTGTAGAAGACAGCAGAAACTGCGCCTGTCCTGGAAGGGACCAGAAATGAAGCCACTTCTAACAAGCAGATGCTGACAGGAACTCACCTAAAAAATGCTAGCTGCCTAAAAGCTATGTGGTAACCTGAATTGGATCCTGGAATAAAGAAAGAATGTTAGTAGGATAACTGATAGGAATCTAAATAAAAGTCTATAGTTTAAGTGAAAAATAGTTACCAATGGGGACACCTGGGTGGCTCAGTTGGTTAAGTGGCCGACTTCAGCTCAGGTCATGATCTCACAGTTCGCGAGTTCGAGCCCCGTGTCAGGTTCTGTGCTGATAGCTTGGAGCCTGGAGCCTGTTTCAGATTCTGTGTCTCCCTCTCTCTCTGTTCCTCCCCCGCTCGCACTCTGTCTCTCTCTCAAAAATAAATAAAGATTTAAAAAAAAATTTAAAAAAATAGTTACCAATGTTAATTTTCTTAATTTTGGTAAATATATCATAATGTTAACATTAGGCAAAAGTGAGTGATGGATATGTGGGGCTCTGTACTATCTTTACAACTCTTTTGTAAATATAAAATTATTTTTAGACATTTTATTTTAATTAATTAATTTTTAAAATTTTTATTTATTTATTTTGAGGGAGAGCATGCATGCATGAACAGGGGAGGAGCAGAGAGAAAAGGAGAGAGAGAATCCCAAGCAGGCTCCATCCTGTCAGTGTGGAGCCTGATGGGGGCTCGATATTATGAACCTTGAGATCGTGATCTGAGCTGAAATCAAGACTCAACACTTAACCAACTGATCCACCCAGGCACCCACTATAAAATTATTTTTAATAAAAAGTAAAACAAAAGCAAAAACAAAAAAATACTGAAAACTACAAAATATTAGTGAAACACATTAAACAAGACCAAAATAAATGGAGAAATATGCCATGTTCATGAAGTGATGGACTTCATATTGTCAGTTTTTCCCAGAAGGATCTCTAGATTTGATGTAATTCCCCTTAGCATTGCAGTAGGTTTTGTGTATATATGGAAATTGATGATTCTAATTTATATGGATGTGCAAAGGACCAAGACAGCCAAGGTAATCTTGAAGAACCTACTAGGTATCAAGATAATTACTATAATTAAGACAATGATGATGCAAGGGTAGACAAAGAAATGAACAGAATAGCCAATCCAGAAACAGACCATATATGATAACTAGATTTATGACAAAGGATCAAGAAATTGCAAGGAAAGGAATGGTTTTTAATAAACAGCACTGAGTCAATTGGATATCCACTTAGGAAAAATTGAATTATGACCTCTGTCTCAAACAATACACAAAATCAATTCCATATGTATTGTAGGAAAACAAAATAAAGCTTCTGAAAGGAAACAAAAGGGATAGTTTCATGACCTTGGTGTAGGCAATTATTTCTCAAGACACAAAAAACACAAACAACAAAGAAAATAAGTAATAAATTGGACTACCTAAAACTAAGAACTTTCTTTATTAAAAGATCTCATTAAGGAGCATAATAATAATGGGAGAGAAGATATTTGTATTTCATATATCTGACAAAGGACTGGTATCCAGAATATGTAACTAACTTCTACAAATCAAGAAGCCAATTAAATACTTCCCAAACACAAAGCAATATGGATGAATCTCACCAACATGGTGAGTTCAAAAAGCCAGACACAAAAGGACATATACTCTATGAACCCATTTATGTATAGTTCAGAAGCAAGCAAAACTATTCTATGACCATGCTGGTTGCCTTTAGGAAGAAAGTGGTTATGTAATTGGTAAAGGGCATAAGGAATGCTGGCAATAGTTTATTTCCTGGTCTAGGTGCTGTATAAAATGATGTATTCTTTTAGGGTTTGTACGCTTTTCCATATATATGTTATATTTCAATAAAAGTTTATTCGAATGCTATATGACTTAGTGGATGAGGGAAGTCTAGGTTAGCATGTATGTGAATAATTTTTGGATGAGCTTGTAAACTGGTTAGTATATTTTTTTTACTGCTGCATAGCAATTATTCCAAAACGTAGCAGCTGGAAACAACGAATATTATCTCACACGGTTTCTGAGGGTCAGGAATCTGGGAGTAGATTAGATGGGTAGTTCAGGCTCTGAATTTCTCATGAGGTTGCAGTCGTCTGAAGCCTTCATGTGCTGGAGGATCCACTTCCTGGCCCCTTCACCTTGTTGGCAGGACTCAGCTCCTTGCCGGCTGTTGCCCGGTCCTCAGTTCCTCGTTATATGGCCCTTTCCATAGGCTGCCTGAGTGTCCTATCAAAATGACAGCTAGCTTCCCCTGGGATGAGAGAGCTGAGGGAGAAGAGATTCTAAGATGAGAGAAACAGTGGTTTTTTTAATAACCTAATTGTGGAAATGCCATTCCATCACAGCTGCTGCATGCTGTTGGTCATCCAGACCAATCCTAGTATAGTGAAAGGAGACTACCCAAGAGGAATACCAGGAGGTAGGCACTGGGAGCCATCTTGTTGGCTGGCTCCCCTACCCATCTTCCTCACCATCCCCTACTAGAATGTTTGTAGAAATTCTAAGATTCCCAAACTTCCCTTTGTGTGTGTATGTGTGTGTGTGTTACAGTTTCATCAATATACACAAAGATTTCCAGCTACTTGTAAACTGGTGACTCTGTTGGAAGAACTTGCTGGTAGGAGTGAGGAGAAACTTGGGAAGAGGGACAGATTCTCCCATTGCTGTCTCACAGGACATCTGTTCTATGAAGATGGCTGTTCAGGCCTGTGATTACAGAAATTCTGGCGGGCTTCCCATTCCTATTACCTCAACCTAACTTCTTCCTTTGATCTCTGATGCCTGAAATACCACCAGTTGAAACCAGTACCATTAGCAAAAGCTTTTTTTTTTTTTTTTCTGGTCACTTGCAGGCGCGTTAATCAGAACACTACAGCAGTGGTTTTCCACTGCTAGCTGCTCATTGGAATCTCTTGGGTAGCCATTAAAAGTACCAATTTCCGAGTCCACTTAGATCCACTGGTTCAGACCCTTCAGAGTTGGGCTCCGAGAATCCATATTTTGAGAAAAGCTCCAAATAGGTTCCGAGAGAGTTGGCCAAGCATCTCACAACTGATTCTGCAGCGGTATTTGGAAACCCCTGGTATATACCATTAATGTGCGTGGATTACAGAACCGTTCTGGAGAGTGAGTTTCAATGAAGGTAAACCATTTGTTCGCAAAGAGCCCATTTTCCTTTCCACCTCCATCTGCTCAATGTGTTGAGTGAGATAATGCTTCCCGGCCCCTTTGAATGCCCTCTTGTTCCTCTGCTGCACTTTGGTTCCCATCACATCAGCCTTGAGGTGGAGTGGCCTGTCAGCACCGTGGGCTTCTGCCTCGCACTGCAGAATCAACTTTCTCTTCTCCGCTGCAGACTCTGTGTGAACCCATGCCAGGAGGGGTCCGGGGACTTATGGATAAGAGAACACATGGCCATCTCTTGACACAGACAGGAGATGTTTCCTCTTTGGCAATAAAAGGACGCAATGCCTTCTAGAGCTGCCACTTAACATGAGTGAGATTACGGTTTGTGGACTGGATGGATCTAGAGACTCTTTTCTCACCTATGGGAAAATATACGAATAGTGTGAAAATCCTTCAAAGTGAATTTTAAAAATAAATATTGTTGGGGTGCCTGGGTGGCCTCATCTCAGGTCATGGTCTCACTGTTTGTGAGTTTGAGCCCTATATCAGGCTCACTGCTGTTAGCACAGAGCCTGCTTCCTGTACCCTGTCCCCCTCTATATCTGTCCCCCCACCTCACGTGCTTTATCTTTCTTTCAAAAATAAACATTAAAAAAATAAAAATAAGTGTTTGTTTTTTCATTCATTTCCTCGACAAATATTAAAAAAAATTTTTTTAACGCTATTAGATTAGACTATGTCCCTCTCAGTTCTTTCACCCTGTTCCGTAAATTTTTAAAAATATTTATTTATTTTTGAGAGAGAGAGGCAGAGCGTGAGTGGGGGAGGGGCAGAGAGAGGGAGACACAGAATCTGAAGCAGGCTCCAGGCTCTGAGCTGTCAGCACAGAGCCCGACACGGGGCTTGAACTCACAAACTGTGAAATCGTGACCTGAGCTGAAGACGGACGCTTGACCGACTGAGCCACCCAGGTGCCCTCCCTTGACGAATACTGATTGAACATTTCTGACCTCTCTTCTGCTCTCTTGCTTACCCCATTCCAGCCACACTGGCCCTATTGCTATTCCCTGAACAAAACTCGCACTTTCCTGCCTTCAAGAATCTGCTCTAGCTGCTACTTCAGCCTGGAACACTTTACCCAAATACCTGTTGGACTAATTACCTTTCCTCCTCCAAGTCTTTGTTCAAATCCTACCATCTCATTGAAGTTTAACGTGGCCACCCTATTTAACACTGAAACCAGCTCCCCTTCCTAACCTGGCTCCACCTTTTGTTTTTCTTCCATGATGCTTTTCAACTTTTGACATGCCATATACTTTATTAGGTTGGGCATTTATTTTTTGAGTTCTTGCTCCTGAATCTAAGTTTAATCAGGACAGAAATCTTTTTTTTTTTTAAGTTTATTTATTTATTTTGAGAAAGACAGCATGAGTGGGAGAGGGGCAGAGAGAGAGAGGGAGAGAGAGAATCCTAAGCAGGCTCCACACTGTCAGCCTGGTGTGGGGCTCAAACTCATGAAACTGTGAGATAATGACCTGAGACGAAACCAAGAGTCATATGCTTAACTGACTTAGCCACCAGGCACCCCCCTTTTTTATTTTTAATTTTAATTTTTTTAGAGATAGAGAGTGTGTGAGTGGGGGAGAGGGGCAGAGAAGAGAGAGAGAGAGAGAGAGAGAGAGAGAGAGAGAGAGAGAATCTTAAGCATACTCCACACTCAGTTCAGAACCTGACTTAGGGCTTGATCCCAGGATCCTGGGACCATGATCTGAGCGGAAATCAAGAGTCAGATGCTTAACTGACTGAGCCACCCAGGTGTCCCAGAGCAGGGATCTTTTTTTGTTGTTCACCATGCATCCCAAGTATCTAACACAGTGACTGTCACATAATAGACATTTGTTAATACAAGCATACTTCAGAGATACTGTGGTTTTGGTTCCAGACCACTGTAATAAAGCATATACCACAATAAGTGAGTCAAATAAAGTTTTGGTTTCCTAGTGCATATAAAAGTTATGTTTATACTATGTTGTAGTCTATTAAGTGTGCAGCAGCATTATGGCTAAAAAAAGCCAATGTACATACCTTAATTAAAAGATACCTTATTACCAAATAATGTTAACCATTATTTGAGCTTTCAATGAGTTGCAATCGCTGATCTGGAGTTCACCATAACAAATATAATAATAATAGTTATATATTGCAAGAGTTAGCAAAATGGGACACAGAGACACAAAGTGAACAAATATTGGAAAAATGGCACTGAGAGATTCAAGGCGGGTTAACCACAAACCTTCAATTCATGAAAAAAAAAAAAAAAAACCATAGTATTGGGATGCCTTCGTGGCTCAGTCAGTTAAGCGTCTGACTCTTGACTTTGACTCAGGGCGTAATCTTGAGATTTGTGAGTTCGAGCCCCGTGTCGGGCTCTGCGCTGATGCTGCAGAGCCTGCTTGGGATTCTCTCTCTTCCTTTCTCTCTGCCCCTCCCCCACTTTCTCTATCTCTCCTCTCAAAAATAAATAAATAAACTTAAAAAAATTTTTTTTAAAAACCCTTAGGGTCTATGAAGTGCAATAAAGTGAAGTACAATAAAATGAGGTTTGCCTGCATTGGTTGAGTCGATAAATTGGGGCTGGAATAGTGGCAAACAATGCAAATATGATCATTGTTGTCACAGAGCTTATGATTTGTTGGAGGAGATCATTAACACAGAAGTAATTACAAAGATGCGTATTCAGTGATTACGGTGATTGCTAGGATGGAAATATACTCTTCTATAAGAGGGTATGTGAGGAATCAGCTTGTCAGGGTGTTAGGGATGGTTTGCTGGGAGAGCAACATTTAACTTGAGGCCGGGAGGTTAGATGGAGTAACCCAGCTAAAGGAAGGAGGGGAGGCAGAAGAAATCCTCTCCTACATTTTGAGTAGTTTACAGTAGCCCAGCTACTTATAACCATTGAGTGAGCCTACAACCGCATCTGGAGGTGCCTCTCTGTCCTCTCAAAGTATCTATTCAAATTAACTTTCTAAAAACGTGTCGACCATTTACCCCCATTTCTAGTGAATATCAGTATCTGAAAATCAACTTCAGAAAACTTCTCCTGCTACAGGGATATTCTTTGATGATATTCTTTATCTTCTGGACTCCTTAATCAGATGAAAACACAGTAAATAAATCAGCTTTCAAACCTCATGGATCTGTCCGGTCAATAAATAAAATTTAAATACCCTTGGCAATGACTCAAGAGTTTTAGAGATGTTGTCTCAGAAACAAAACCAAATAAAAGTGCTTCACACTGAGATGAAAGCCTTAGTTGATGAGATGAGTAATTCTCCAGGTATTCTTCTAAGAATTTGAAATAAAGTACTTTGCAAAAGGCAAGTAAAGAAAATGTCTGTGGGGATTTGAAGGTCAAAGTTATAATAGCTCATCACCTGCTAGAGATCACCTGACTGCATTAGGCAGTTTTTTTCTTTTTGTTTCTTAGAAGGACAAACACATTTGTAAGAAAACACACAGGTATGGAGTAATGAGCATACTGTGAAAGAGATTAGAAAAGCTCATAAACACTAACAGAACTTAAACATTCACTTGTTGGCCAGGACGTGAAGAAAAAGAACCCTAGTGCGCTGTTGGTGGGAATGTAAATTCCTGCAGCCACTGTGGAAAACAGTATGCAGGTTCCTCAGTATTAAAGATAGAACTACCTTACGACCCACCAATTATTCTAGGAATTTATCTGAGGGAAATGAAAACACTAACTTAAAAAGATACCTGCCCCCTTATGCCCTTATGTTCGTTGCAGCAGTATTTATAATAGCCAAGACATGGAAACAGCTGTCATGTTCACTGATGAATGAAAGGATGAAGATGTGGTGCACACACACGCATGCACGTGCACACCCATGCACACACACACGCTCAAACATTACTCAGCCATAAAAAAAAAAAAAAAGAAAATTCTGTCACTTGCAACAACATGGATGGACCTTGAGGGCATTATGCTAAGTGAGATAAGGCAGACAGAGAAAGATAAATACTATTTGGCCTGACTTACGTGTGGAATCAAAGAACAAGACAAAAACCAAAATAACAAAACTCGAAACTTGTAGATACAGAGAAGAGATTGGTATCTGCTGGAAGCGATGGGTGGGGAGGTGGGCAAAATGGGTGAAGGTGGTAAAAAGATGTAAACTTCTAGTTATAAAATAAATAAGCAATAGGGATATAATGTGCAGCATGGTGAGTATAGTTAACAATATTGTATTGTATTTTTGGAAGTTGCTAAGAGAGTACATTTTAAAAGTTTTCACCGAAAGAAAAAAAACGTAACTGTGTTGAAAGACATTACCTAGACTTATTGTGGTGATCATTTCTCTCTCTCTCTCTCCCTCTCTCTCTCTCTCTCTCTCAGTATATATAATTATGTTGTACACCTGGAACTAGCATAATGCTATAGGTCAATGGTATCCCAGTAAAAAATTAAAAATTAAAAAAAAATTCACTTGTTAACTCACGTCTGGGAACCCAGTATTGGAACTGGAAGCAAGAGGAAAAACAATATCATTTTTTAAGTTCCATGTTCCCAATTTTAGAGATACCCCTGAGGTTAAGCCACATGTAGTACGTGAAAACCGACTGAATGCTTGTAGGAGGAACATGCGGGCTCCTTCATCAGAGGACTATGGTTCCATTAATAAGATCTTTGGGGGCTGAGTGTGCTTTTTGCTTTGTTTCTGTTTTATTTTGTTTTTGCCAAGTTGTGGAGAGGAATGGTAAACGTTCATTGAAGAGTTGTGGTGGTTGTGATTACTTCAAAGGAATCAGGGACTTTATCTCAGTATTTCCCTCTGGATCAATCAGGAAAGGCTAAGCTATGCTGCTGTAACAAACAAGCCTACAGTCTCAGTGACTTAAAATGATAGAGGTTTGTTTTTCACATGACTCTATGTGTCCATTTTGGGTTGGGCAGGAGGGATTGACTCGTCACAACTAGGAACTCTTACTGATGGAGCAGCTAACATCTCTAACACTGTGGGTCACCACACCAGAGAAGAAAGATCTCTGGAAGCTCTCCCACTGTCAATTAGTCATAATTAGTCATTATTATGTCATAATTAGTCATAATTTGCTGCCCAGAACTAGTTACATGGGCCCACCCAACTCCCAGAGGAATAGGAAGTACAATCTTTTTATATCCCTGGAAAGGAGGAAAATAAGAAATATTTGGCAAAGAGATTTAATAACTGGCATGCCAATCCCCAACCTGACAACTTATCACCTGGGTATACTACTCTCTCTGAAAGAGATGGGAGTGCTTCTTTTCAAGGGTCAAAAGGAGGCTAGAAATTGCTGCCCTGGTCTTAAATGAGAATGACAGAATATGTCTCTGCCAAGTCATGGAGAGAGTAACTGAAAGGAAATTGAGAATCCACATCCGGTTATATATCTATTACTTTTATTCTTGATGAAGACTTGTGTTGTTCTCATCCATCCTTTTCTTTAATACATTTACTACACTGATTTTAGAAAATTGTATCTGTCAGGCTAAACTTATTTTTCCTGTGGTTACAAGTAATCCCCAAATCTCAGGTACTGACTGTAACGAAAATTTACTTCTTATTCATGCTACAAGTCCACTGTAGGTAGATTCTGCTCCGTTTAGTCACTCAGAGACCTAGGGTCTCTGAGGCTCATCAGTACACGTTTCCATAATCACCCTGCAGTTGTGAAGGGATATGGTGATTCTCAAAAATGCTCTTCAAGGTTCTTTTTAGAAATGACATATATCATTTGTGCTCAAAATTCATCAGACAGAGCAAGTCATATAGTCATATCTAATTTCAAGAAAACAGTGAAGTGCATTCCTATCACGTGCCCAGAAAAGGGGAACAAACAGGAAAAATTGGAAAGCAACCCCAAAGACTACCCTCCAAGGGAAGCATGGAATACAGAGAAGACATGCCTTGGGTAGAATCACCACATTAATTTTTAGGCAGGCCCAGGATTGAGGACTGACACATGGAGTTGAGGAGTTGAGGAAGAACTTGAGTTTTCCAAGGCATTTTAAGGTTTGAAACCATTTTCATACTCCTGTTTTTTTGTCTTTACAAGAATGCAATGAGACAGACTATGCACGAGTTATCCCCATTTTATTTTTTAAAAAATGTTTATTTATTTTGAGGGAGAGTTTGAGAGTTCAGAGTTTGAGAGCATGGGAGGGGCAGAGAGAGAAAGAGAGAATCCCAAGCAGGGTCCAGTCTCAGTGAGGAGCCCGACTCGAGGCTCGATCCCACGATCGACCGTGAGATCATGACTTGAGCTGAAATCAAGAGTCAGATGCTTAACGGACTGAGCTACCCAGGTGCCCTGAGTTATCCCCATTTTAAAGAAAAGATGCCCAGAGAAATGACAAGTTTTCCTAGATTCCTCACGGCTCCTAGTGACAAAGTCAGGACAGCCACCAGAGCTCTGATCCAGAACCATTTCCCATCTGTACTTGCCAGCCACCAGGCTGGGTGCTTTCTTGGGCATTACTAGTGACTCCTGGACCCTACCTAACCTGTGTGCCAAGGTAAGGAGCCACGTAGGAGATTGGAATGGGTAATAAAAATGCAATAATTCTGGCAATTGGTTTGATGCTTTAAGTAAAGATATGCTTAGTTCATCAAAAGTAATATTCAACATTACTTTTAGAATAGATTAAATCATATAAATAATACATGGTCATTACAAAAATGTTTAAAAATACAAGAATATTCAGAAGAAAATAAAAATCACCCCCCCCGATATTCTGCTTTTTAAAAATTTCTTGTTCAAACGAAAATTTTAGCACATGTAATAATGTGATATGTGATAAGAAAATACATATTTGGTTTTCATCCCTCTTTCTGGCACAGAGCTAAAACATTTGGAATTTCCTAAATGATGAAAGTAATAAAAGTCTTGATGTTCACAGCAAACTCCTTTCAACCACCCCTGAGGTTACATTAATGAGGTTACTTTTGGAAAGCACCTAAAGATGCGAGTTGGTTGCCACGTGATTATAGGGGGTTGGAATTCTCAGTCCCACCTCTTTGAATGCAGGGGAGGTGGGCATGGCTGGAGGTTGAATCAGCAGCCAATGGCCAATGATTTAACTAACCATGTCTATGTAACGGCGCCTCTATAAAACCCTAAAGGACAGAACTTTGGGATCGGCAAGCACGTGGAACTTCTGGGAGAGTGGCATGCTGGGAAAGAGCATGGAAGTCCTGCCTCCATTCTCCATCTCTTGCCCTATGTATCTCTTCCATTTGGCAATATCTCAGTTATAATCTAGTAAGTAAAATGTTTCTCTGAGTTCTATGAGCTACTCTAGCAAATTACTTGAATTGGAGGTGGGTGTCGTGGGGACTTCTGATTTACAGCTGGTTGGTCAGAAGCATAGGTGACTACTTGGACTTGTAATTGGCCTCTGAAGTGGAGGGCAGTCTTGTGGGATTGAGCCATTAATCTGTGGGATCTTGTACTATCTCAGGGTAGATAGTGTCAGAGTTGAGTTGAATTGTAGGACACCTAGCTGGTGTCAGCAAATTGCTTGGTGGTGGGAACATCCACCAGTGGCCCCTGCTACCCCTGCTCCCTGGCCCATGTTAAAGAGGAAAACAGAAATGGCCCTCAAATGGAGTCACTTGTGCTAAGCCCCATGTCAGCAAACCAAGACTTAATACATAACCTAAGTGTAGTTTCAGCCTCTCCCAGGAATGTGACCTTCAACTAGTCGATCTGGAATCACCTGGTCAGCACTAGTAAAGTAATCTGCCCAGTAGACCCCTGCCTTCTCCCAAAGGAGGGTGACTTTATGTGAAACAACCCATGCTTTGCAAGAATGTCTTCCTGGACCCACTTCCTTCCGTTTATAAAAGTCTTCCCATTTTCACAGATACTTTGAGCTCCTTTCTATCTGCTAAGATGGGAGGTGCCTGATTCATGAATCATTTAATAAAGCCAATTAGAGCTTCAAATTTACTCAGTTGAATTTTGTTTTTTTTTTAACACCCCTCCCCCATACATATATCAGGAATTGGGTATCAGAATCATTAGCATGTAAAAATTAATGAAAAATCGAAGTGTACTTGTCATGCAGCTTGAGAAAAAAATAATCATTATAATTGCAATTGAAGCTTCTCTATAGTTTCCCAATCCCCTCCCTCCTTCTGCAGAGATAACCAGTATCTAGAATAAGGTGTTTATACAGTTCCCTACATGTCTAATATCTAGTACATACAAACACATTCATAAACATATATAGCATTATTGTGCATGTTTTCAAATTTTATTTATTTATTTAATTTTATTTTTTTTAAATTTTTTTAATGTTTTATTTATTTTTGAGACAGAGAGAGACAGAGCATGAACAGGGGAGGGGCAGAGAGAGAGGGAGACACAGAATCCAAAACAGGCTCCAGGCTCTGAGTTGTCAGCACAGAGCCTGACGCGGGGCTCGAACTCACGGACCGCGAGATCATGACCTGAGCTGAAGTCGGATGCTTAACCCACCAAGCCACCCAGGCGCCCCTCAAATTTTATTTAAATGACATTGCACTATACTCATCCTTGGCAACTTGTATTATTTTTCTCTGAATATTATGTTTTTAAGAGTTATTCATGTTGACCCAAATAGTCCTAGTTCATTCATTTAACTGAATAGGACAGCACAAACTTTGATTGGTACATGACTTACCGGGATCTTGTTAAAATACAGATTCTGGTTGAGTGGGTCTTGGAGCTCTCGGGTGGAGTCAACAAGATTGGTCGGGAATCTCATTTTGGGGAACAAGGCTGTAATATACTTCAAGTACACATGGAACAATTAACCTGTCTTGTCCCTTGTTGATGGACTTTTTAACTTGTTTTCCTTTTTGCCTTTACAGACACTCTTACAGTGAGTACCCTTTGCATATCTCATGGCACACCTGTGCAAGAGTTCTCTAGGTTATACACCCAGGAAGGCAATTGCTGGGTCATACGGTCTAAAAATGTTCAATTTTATGTATGTATGTATGTGTATATGTATACATGTATTGTTGACATACAATGTTATATCAGTGTCAGGTGTATAACATAGTGATTCGACATCTATATATGTTATAAAATGCTCACCCATGATAACTGTTGTTACCATCTGTCACCAAAGTTATCACAATATTATTGACTATATTCCCTATGACGTACTTTTCATTTCTGTGACTTATTTATTTTATAGCTGGAAGTTTGTACCTCTTAGACCCCTTCACCTATTTCACCCATCCCTCCACCACCCTCCCCTTTGGCAACCACCAGTTTGTTCTTTGTAGTTGTGTGTCTATTTCTGCTTGTTTTGTTTTTTGAGATCCTACATAAAAGTGAAATCATATGGTATTCGTTTTTCTGTCTGATTTATTTCACTTAACGTAATAGTCTCTAGGTCCATCCATGTTGTGGCAAATGACAAGGTTCCATTCATTTTTATGGCTGCATAATAGCCCGTCACAAGTATACATCACATATCCTTTATCCATTCATCTCTCAGTGAACACCTAGTTGCTTCCCTATCTTGGCTATTGTGAATAATGCTGCAATAAACATAGGGGTGCACATATCTCTTTGAATTGGTGTTTTTGCTTTTCTTTTGTTTTGTTTGGATAAAAACCCCAAAGTGGAATTGCTGGATTGTATGGTAGTTCTATTTTTAATTTTTTGAGGAACCTCCAGATTGAATTCCACAGTGGCTGCACCAATTTACGTTCCTACCAGCGGTGCATGAGGGTTCACTTTTCTCTACATCCTGTTCAATTTCATTAAATGTTGCTAACTTGCTCTCCAAAGTTGCTGTTTTCACTGATTACTCCACCAGCAAGCAGTTCGGAAGCGTTCTTTTTGTTCCGAATGCTTGCTCCACATATTATTGTCACCAGTGGGGTTCTTTTTTCATACACTTATTGGACATTTGACTTCTTCAGTCTTTTTTTCTCTTCTTTAAAAATAATTTTTTTTAATGTTTATTCACTTTTGAGAGAGAGAAATAGAGCGAAGCAGGGGAGGGACAGAGAGAGAGGGAGACACAGAATCTGAAGTAGGTTCCAGGCTCGGAGCTGTCAGCACAGAGCCCAGTTCAGGGCTCCAACCCAAGAACCATGAGATTATGACCTGCGCCGACGATAAACGCCCAACCAACCGAGCCACCCAACAGCTCTGTTTAGTCTTTTTTTCCAATCTTGCCTGGGAGGTACAATTTCAGTACGTTAACTCAAAAGTACAATTTTTTTCTTTTTGCCAAAGCACAACTGAATTTCAATTATAAACTCGTATTTTGCCAGACTGGTAGAAAATTAATCTTAATCAGTTTGGGATTCTCTTACCACTTATTTTCCATGAGATTAAATCTAAGTCCCAGGAGGTTTATGCAGTTACAGGGTGTTAGGGGGAAGTCCCTAGGTCCTTCCTCTCTACATTGTCACTGAGATGCCCCTCATTCCTGCCAAGCTGGTTCTTCTGTATCAGTTTTGAGTGCAGTGGAAACATGTGCTCTTTTTACCACACCGAGCAAGGAAATGGCTGCAAGATTCTAGAAAGACTTGGGGCATATGTTTTCCAGCAATTTCCTCTCTCTGCTTTGTGGAGTCTAGTCACCAAGGAAAGCATGCTGCCCACCTAGCAACCACCTTCTGGGACCCAGTAACTATGGTCTCATCTCTTCTGTCCCATCTCCTGTTTTCTGCCCAGCCCTGGAGGAAACTTTTCTTGTACTGAGGATGGGGTGGAGTGGAATGCATGAGGGAAGTCCTCCCTCTAATCCTGTTTGTCTCATCTGCCAGTCTTCATTGTTCCCCAGAGGGTGTAGGCTTTTGGAAACGAAAGTCAGGAACACCCCTTCGTATCTTCTTTCAGCCAGTCACATCCTTTCCTTGCGGCAAGGGGAGAAGAAAGGCCTAGCTACTCGAATGGAGGGTCCAAGGAAAGAAGGGGAGATTATGGCAATGAGAAATGTTGCCGCCAATTTGGAAAACAGTCTTGCAGTTTTTCAAAGGGTAAACACAGTCACCATATGGGCCAACCATTCTACTCCAGTGCAGGTGCCTATGAGAACTGAAAATGTATGTCCACAAAAAAAATCAAATGTTCGTAGCAGCACTATTCACTAGCCCAAAGTGAAAATAAGCCGCTTTCCCGTCGGGGTGCGTGGAGTGAACTCGCGGGTCTGTGAGACCCGAAAATTGAGAGCTTCTTTGCGCCCCGGCACCTGCACCCGGCGGCTCTGCGGCTGTCACCATGCCACAAAACGAATATATTGAGTTACACCGGAAGCGCTATGGCTATCGTTTGGATTACCATGAGAAAAAGAGAAAGAAGGAAGGTCGAGAGGCTCATGAACGTTCAAAGAAGGCAAAAAAGATGATTGGTCTGAAAGCTAAGCTCTACCATAAACAGCGCCATGCTGAGAAAATACAAATGAAAAAGACTATCAAGATGCATGAAAAGAGAAACACCAAGCAAAAGAATGATGAAAAGACTCCACAAGGAGCAGTACCTGCATATCTGCTGGACAGGGAGGGACAGTCCCGAGCTAAAGTACTTTCCAATATGATTAAACAAAAACGAAAAGAGAAAGCAGGTAAATGGGAAGTCCCTTTGCCCAAAGTTCGTGCCCAGGGAGAAACAGAAGTATTATAAGTTATTCGAACAGGAAAGAGAAAGAAGAAAGCATGGAAGAGGATGGTTACAAAAGTCTGCTTTGTTGGAGATGGCTTTACTCGAAAACCACCTAAATATGAAAGATTCATTAGGCCAATGGGCTTACGTTTCAAAAAGGCCCATGTAACACATCCTGAATTGAAAGCCACCTTTTGCCTGCCAATACTTGGTGTAAAAAAGAATCCCTCATCCCCACTATATACGTCTTTGGGGGTTATTACCAAAGGTACTGTCATTGAAGTGAACGTTAGTGAGTTGGGCCTTGTGACACAAGGAGGCAAGGTTATTTGGGGAAGATATGCCCAGGTTACCAACAATCCTGAAAACGATGGATGCATAAATGAAGTCTTGCTGGTTTGACAGCACTTTCAGACAAGTAACTCTTGACAATTACTGAAGACTACTCACCCGTTAAGAAGACACCGTTTCTGTGGTGGTTCTCCAAATACTGCCCAACAGCCTTACATATCTGCAGCCTTCAAGAGAACTATTTATTCTATTGTAAGAAACATTAAAATAGGCTTATTTACAAAAAAAAAAAAGAAAAGAAAAGAAAATAAGCCAAGTGTCCATCAACTGATGAATGGATAAATCAAATACCTATATCCATGCAATGGAATCTTATTTGGCAATAAAAATGAATGGCTTGAAAGCATTATACGAAGTGAAAGAAGCCTGACACATACAAAAAAACACACATTGTGTGATTCTATTTGTAAGAACATCCGGAATAGGCAAATCTATAAGACATAAAGTAAATTAGTGGTGACCTAGGTCTGAGGGGAAGGGCTTGGGGAGAAATGGGAGTGACTGCTAGTGGGCTTGGGGTTTCTTTCCAGGGTGATGAATGTTCTAAAATTAATTGTGGTATTGGTTGGACAATTCTGTGGATATACTAAAAACCATTGGATTGTATACTTTAAGAGAGTGATTGCATGGTATGTGATTTATCACCTGATAAAGCTGCTTAAAAAAGTGAGCCAATTAAAAAAAATACTGTTACTCCCCACCAAACCACTTTTCAACTACATGGACATCATATACATTACAGATATTTTAACAGTTGGGAGCAGATCCTATATACAGGTTATCTTACTTTCCTTCCTAAATGAGTATTAGGCGCCTCCTTTGAGCAAAGTACCATGGTGGATACTGGGGAAATACAAAGATGGATAAGGCATGTCCCTTCCTTTGAGAATCTTACAGTATCATTGTTTCCATCTGCTTGACTTCTAGCTGCCAAGGACGTGTTATCGATCATTTTTTTCACCTGCCCAAATTAACATCACAAACTTTACTGAAAGTTGAGAGCAGCAGTTAAAATAATCAAGAGGACAGAAGGATTCAGTAAGAAGTCATACTAAAAAGCATTCAACTTTGTAGTCAGTAAAGATGCGTGGAGAAGGGCAAAGTTGGCTTGAACTGAAATGTACGCTCGAAATCTAGGAACCCTCACCTAAACTTTTGAACCTTTAAAGAGGTTGCACCTTGTGTTTATTAAGCCAGACTCTGAGGGTGAGATACAGGCATAGATGGTTTGAAATGTCTCCCTTGATTCCATGTGCAGGTTGGAAACTCCTGGTTAAATACTTGAACTAAGTAGTTTGTTGTGAATAAGGGACAATGTTACTTTATTAAGGGGAGGAGCAGTTAACCTAAGGGATGCATTTCCTATCAAAGAGTGTGTCTGGAAGGTTGGGCCATACTCAGTGTGACTTGTCTGGGTGTCTGGATAAATATAGAAGATGGCTCCCAACATCCTGGTTGTGATCAAAAGCCATCAGAGGGACATAGGAGTTTACAAACCAAGAAATAGAACCTTGGGGTAGACTGCAGAAGAGGTAGTCATCAACTCATTAAACTGGAGAGCCAAGAAAAAAAAAATGCACTGAAGGATGTCCAAAAAGTGATTGAAGAGGAGGAAGTAAGAGAAGAGGGAAGTTTAGGAGTTATCTCCTTGAATGCTGAATGATGACTGTATAAACTGACTCAGTCTGTTTGGCTGGGTTCAAGGTAGAAATGTTATATGACTGTGTTAGTCCTATGAGGACTTATAAGCTGTAATTAAGGGCAACTGGAGATATCTGGGGTCCACTGATACCTTGGGGGCTTTACATCATGAAAGGCAATTATACTATTCCTGGGGGGTGGGAGGGAGGGAAGGGTGGGTGATGGGTATTGAGGAGGGCACCTTTTGGGATGAGCACTGGGTGTTGTATGGAAACCAATTTGACAATAAACTTCATATATTGAAAAAAAAAACATTTATTAGTCTCCACTCTTAAAAACAAAATATTGGGTTGAATGGATTCCTCATCACTCTGACTCAGTGGTTCCCAGTGTTCTAATGTCTTACATTTCTTTTTTCTTTTTTCTTTTTTTTTAAGGATTGATTTGTTCAGAATGAGAATTGTGACTGGAAGTCTTTGTCCACCATACGATCCAAACAGGGACAAAGGTTTCTGTGTTTGCTCAAGGCTCTATGTTGAACAGGATGCACTTTAGACATCATGCTTTTTTTTCCCCCCAAAGCATTATCCCATTAGTAGCAATGGAATTAAACACAGAATGTCAAACTCCATATGATTGTGGTCTTGGCATTGGAGTTATGGTCTTGGCACTAGGAGCCATTTCCTGGTACAGGAACCTAGAGGAACTGCTTTCCTGTTATGTTTCAACTATCCAGCTTGACTATCTTCTCTCCCAGAGTATCCATAGAAGCAGGCTAGCTCAGTTGTGGGGAAACCCCGCCCAGACTTTTAGGACTGATAGGCAGAATTTCCCATGGCAGGATGGCTGTCTGCAAAGCAGGGGCAGACGATGCATTGGAAGGGTCCGACTGAAGGTCAAATCAGTGCTGTGGAGGACACTAGCATTCAGTCAGGCAACCTGAAGGGTCTTCGGTTTAGGATCAAGCCAGATTGTCTCAGCATCTCTGAAATCCCTAAACTGAAGAGGTGAAGAGGTCTTAAGGTTGGGTGTGGGTGGGGGGGGGGGGGGGGGGTGGGGAGGTTGGTCTTTCATTTCCTTCTTTGATTACATTTCCAAGTACATTTTTACTTAAGTTCTAATTGCTTACAGGATTTAGCCCTGGAACTTTAAAAAAGTCAGAATATTTGAGATTTGAAAACCCTTGTGCTGGGAAAGATAAGGAATCCTAAGGAGTCTGTTAATGCTGCCACAAAAAGCAACTGTAGTTTTTGGAAAATAAAATGGATTTTTGGCTGGTTTTATTGTGATTTGGATAGAATGAATTGATTATTGATATTAAAGTTGGAGAAATGGGTGAGATTTTGATAAAAGGGATAATGGACTTGTGTTCTCTGTTCTAATATCTTTTTATTTGGCTACTGGTCAAATATTTGAATTGGTAAAACAAACTTGTTAAAGACTGGAATTGTCTCAATTTTGCTTTTACTTTGATATGTTGACACTGGTTGATTAAAGACATTACACATTCAGTTTATTTTCTTGAAGTTTGTTATAGAAGCAACCAAAGTTCTGCAGATTTGTAAATAAATTATATCTCACTGTACATAACCTGGGTTACATTCTTGGGTGAATCACATCAACATTGGCAGAACGTTTAAATAAACATTCTAGAGAAGGTTAAACAGAGGTTAAACAGTTTATGTTCTCCTTCATACCAAGTTCCTTAGGCATTTGAATTCAACTTTAAAGTTGCTATTTTGCTCAAAAAAAATTTCAAAAACAAAAATTTTCATGTTCAGTCTTAGTAAAAATTATTAGTATTCCTTAATATGAAAGCCAATTAATGTTTCACTAATCACTCACTTAATCTAAACAGATCCATTAAAAAATCAGTGCCCCCCAATGTCACAATATTAAAAATGTTTGCTGCAGAGATTTTCTCACTATAACATTAACAGGAGTTTCAGCTTTTAACAAAGTTTATGGGTGGAGTGGGCATTGGGGTAAAAGGGATACAAATAAATGAATTAGAATGTTGGAATTCCTTTGTGTTTCTAGCAAGGCCCGAAACCCCTAACTTCTTTCTCTACTAGACTATCCTTTTGAACACAGAGGTTGACGCAAGACCCAAGTTGGACCCTGTCCTCTTGGCCTCAGGGATTGATCCAAGGTAGACATGTGATCCAAGCTGGACCGGTTTTTGTCCTTCGTTGGAACTTTTCAGCCTGGAGTTGGAAGTAAACAGTTGTTTTTCATTCCTGAACAGGGAGCTATTGGGATGTGAGTCTATCACCACAGGCCACCGTATTCCATATCACTCCTTGCATGGAGAGCGAACTTTCGGAGTATCAGAGAAAGAACAGCAGGCAAGTGAAAGCAAAGAGAAACAGAGATGGATAGAGTAAGAGGAAATTGCAAAAAATAGAAGACACTAGAACTACTCAAGTACAAATGGTTTCTTGGTAGCAGTGTTAGGAATGGCAGAAAACAGCTGTGTTTAGTATTTGGCTGCTATTGAAGATGTTCATCCGTGAAGTCACTCAATGCACGCTTTGTAAAGGAATACACTCCTCACGCTTCCTGTTTCCTTGTGCAGAGAGATCCTCAATGTCACACCCTTGGCCTCCCTTGCCCATTCTTACTCCGCCCTACGGCAAGAGGAATGCCTGGTTTAATTGGTAGTATGGAAGAAGGAATTGGGCATGCTCAGCTATTCTCCCTCTTTCCTCTCTGTAGAGCTTTGCCTGCCACCAAAGTGGTGTTCTGTCCTAGTTTTGTGATATGCATCCCTGAAGTGCTTGGAGGGGAGAGACAGTAAGACGAATTCATGGACAGATAGTACAGATAGATGCATATTTTTTTTAAAAACTTTTTTGATGTTTATTTATTTTTGAGACAGACAGAGACAGAATATGAGTGGGTTAGGGGCAGAGAGAGAGGGAGACAGAGAATCCGAAGCAAGGTCCAGGCTTTGAGCTGTCAGCACAGAGCCCGATGCGGGGCTCGAACTCAAGAGCTGTGAGATCATGACCTGAGCTGAAGTCGGACACTCAACTGATTGAGCCACCCAGGCGCCCCCAGATAGATGCATATTTATAGAATAAAACAAGAATAGTAAAATGTTGTACAGAATTTAGGTAGTGGTATAGGGGTGCTAATTATAAAATTCTTTCAATTCTGCTTCATGCTTGAAGTTTTCCATAATAAAATGTTGGGGGGAAAAAAAAAACCAGTCTGCATTATGATGGTCTAGCTTGACACAGGCATTTAATATAAGCTGGGAAGCAGACAGAGATTATATCCCTTGAAAAGAGCCTGGTATCAGGTATTGAGTTTTGCAGATCACATAGGTCTTGCAACCAAATGTAAGTCTAGCTGTACAGCTTCAAAAAGTGGCCAAACAGGTCATACTACTGATTGCCTAGAAGAAGCAATTCTTCCTCACCGGTGAAAGCTTTTGCTCTATTCACTGGCTGGAATTTTGAAACGCGACTCTCCTTACCAGAAAGCAAAGTAATGGAAACTGGATATTTCAATAGCTGATGGGATGTGGAGGGGTAGGTTAGGGGAAAGACATTTTGTAACTTAATTGAGATAATGCTTGTAAAATGCTTACTACGTTGCCCGAATAAGTTCTCCATCAATGGTAGCTGAGATTATGATTAGCTTCTTATTTAAAAAGAAAATCATATATTAGGTGTAACTTGTAGTAGGTTGAATTGTGTCCTCCAAAAAGATATGTGCAAATCCTAACCCCTGGTGCCCCAAATGTGACTTTATCTGGAAATAGGTTCTTTGCAGATGTAACTTGATGATAGCAGGCTGGATTTAGGTGGGTCCTAAATCCAATGACAAAGAAGAGAAAGACACAGGAACGAAAGGCACTTGAAGATGGAGACAGAGATTGGGTTATGCTGCCACAAGCCAAGGAACCCCAGGAGCCCCTGGAAAGGAACCCACACGGAAGGATTCTCCCCTAAACCATCAGAGGGGGTGTGGCCTTTCTGACACCTGACACCTTCTGGCTTCCAGAATTGTGAAAGAATAAATTTCTGTTGCTTTGTCTCCACATCTGTGGTGATTTGTTACAGCAGCCCTAGGAAACCAACACAAATTGTAAACCGAGAAAAAGGATGCGGTTTGTTACAACTGAATAGTATAGATCGGGATGGGAGTGTTTGGGGGAAATGTATTAGGATCACCTGGAGGAGGTGTCAAGTCTCATGTACTGCACTTCTTTTCCAGGGAGGAAGGTACCAAACTGGGGGCAGGTTCTGCTTTAAAAATCACTACCTTGTTGCTGGGAAGACATGGGGCCCTCAACCGGGCTGGATCTGAATCAAAGCAGGAGAACCCCAGTATAGATAATAATTGTAGTATATCAGATGGCGAGCAGATGATTATCACCTGGAAGGCATGCCAATCTATATTTGGTTGCCTAGAGAACATAGGCAAAAGGAAATAAGTGATCTATACTTAAGCCATTTACAGAAGATTTAAAATGTTAAGATATTGGCTGTCGTATTAATTCTCAAGGCTCTCAGTGCCTGCTGAGAGAAATAGCTCAGTCATTTTTACAGTTATGTTGTTAACTGGAATGCTGGGGAAAAAATGTCTCTGTGATGTATAAGGCATGACAAATATTTTTGAGCTTATGATGTGAACCTTAAGTGCCTATCCATTTCTCACCTATGTTCAAGTATGGTCATGGTACGTTTCAGCCATCTCAATGAACTTTTTTCTTTTAAGTAAAATTAAGAAAATAGTAACACTAGCAATCCCTGCCCATTGTAAAATAGAGCATACAGAGAAGTTTAAATTATTAATAATCGTATCAAATATTGTTACTGTTAGTCATTGGTGTTCCTTACAAAATTTTTCTATGCAAGCATATGGTTACAAGAATTTGATCATAATATACACACCATTTAGAAACTTATTTTTCTCCTCTTTCACTATATATTACAAACATTGAATATGTTAGTAAGCATAGAACATCCTCAGTGATTTTTAATGGCTATATATTGGTCCATTTAAATGTTTTTAAATGTTGATTTTTGACAGAGAGAGACAGAGACAGAGCGTGAGTGGGGGAGGGGCAGAGAGAGGGAGACACAGAATCTGAAGCAGGTTCCAGGCTCTGAACAGTCAGCACGGAGCCCGACACAGGGCTCCAACCCATGAACCACGAGATCATGAGCTGAGCTGAAGTCGGATGCTTAACTGAATGAGACACCCAGTCGCCCCTATATTGTTTCATTTTAATAATTTATTATAATTTACCCCTATTGAATATTTTGCTATAATTATTCACTATTGTGACACTGAAATGAACATTCTTTATATATACTAACTTGCATGTCCAAAGATTTCCTTAAAATTGGTGCCAAAATGTCAAGATCGTTTATATTGGTTTATTCTCCCACCAATGGTATTTGTGAATGCCTGTTCCCCTATATTCTTAGTAATGTATCATTACCAGCCTATTTCATGTTTATCAATCTGTTAGGCAAAATAAATGGAATTTTGTTATAATTTGTGTATCTCTGATTATTAATGATTTCTAAAAGATATGACACTCTTTCCACAATGCAGGAGTGAAAAAGCCACTATTTCTTTATTTTTCTGTACTTAGCCTCTTTCCTCAGCCTTCCAGTCCTCATTCCACTGGAAGGCTGGAAACAACCTCAGTCCCATTCACTCTTCTCAGGGATTGTAGCCAAATTCCAGGGCACTGAGGTTGAAGGCATTGGGTGTGTGTGTTTTGGGGGAATCCAACTGACTGGCAATGCCATTTTTTCCACACTACTGTCTACTGGAATGAGATGGCCATCTATCCTTTTGATTCTTGATCACCTATCTGTCCCTGCAGGCTAAGGGACAACAAGATGTCAAAATGTCCAGAGGAGCTTTGGGTGCTGACAGCTCACTTTGCCATTTCTGAGGCTCCCTTTGGGTACAGGTAGCATTGTGCTGCTCTGTGACAGGCCGGCACTCCAGAGAGATCCTGAGGCTGTCAGAGGCTCCATCTGCCTGGTAGGGCCACCACGTCCCTAGGGCAGTAAGTGAGGAACACCCAGCTGTTGAAATGCAGGGAAGGAAGGGCAAAGGAAGAAAGCAATTCCCCAGTGAAAAATACCTGCTACTGTTTCAGAGTATTATCTTATGTTAGGATCGGCCAATTGCACTAATCCTTTTGTGAGATGCCTGTTCTTGTTCTTTGTTTATGCCCACTGTTTTCAACTTTCTCAAAGGACCATACTCTTGTGTACTTGCAAATGTCTTTGTGCACACTTTTTCTTCCGGTTAACTCCTTCTTCGATTCTACGTATAATCATAGTTCTAGTTCCCTCCAAATTAACATTTATCATGCTGTAGGTAACTGCGTATTTATTCGTTTGTGGGCAGTGTCGACAATAAAACCTGATAAAACAATTATTCTTCTCATTGAAATACTGTATTTCTTGAAGGAAAGGACTGTGTTATAGGCTTCTTTTTTCCAAACATGTCCTAAAACAAATTTAGAAGTACAGAAATAGTTTAAGCCTTGCGGCGCCTGGGTGGCTCAGTCGGTTGAGCATCTGACCTCGGCTCAGGTCATGATCTCCTGGTCTGCAAGTTCGAGCTCTGCATGGGGCTCTGTGTTGACAGCTCGGAGCCTGGAGCCTGCTTCAGATTCTGCCCCTCCCCTGCTCATGCTCTGTCTCTCCCTCTGTCAAAAATAAATAAACATTGAAAAAAAAAAGAAATAGTTTAAGCTTTTGGTGAATATACTTCACTAAGATGAAGATTAATGAGCAGGAGTGGTTTAATGTGCAACCTCTAGAATCAGAAAGAATCGAGTAAAGCTGGAATTTGTTATTTACTAACCATATGACTTTGGGCAAGTTATTGAACAACCTCAGTGTTCTCATCTACAAAATGGGAAGGATTATAGTGACTTGATACGGAATTATTTTAAAGCACAGTGCCTGCCACTTAGTAAGCAAACAACAAATACAGGTGATTATTGTTAATAAATATTCTTAGGTGGAGAACAGAAAAGCTGACATGCTTACAGTCTTCTGCTTTGCTGGTACTTGGTGGGCAGCACTACGAATTATTGAAATCAAGTAATGTATGCCAGAGAATTAGTGCTAGAGAGGCAAAAGAAGTGGTTAATATAACTGATGATTAGTGACTATGACTGATTCTTTTGCTGCTTTCTGTCGGGCTGGTAAAAATAATGTCTTCGGTGAGCTAGAACGTGATTGAGTTTATGTATGACTTTTTAGGAAGTGAGCGTTACATGAATTTAAGGCAGACATTGTCAATGCAAATGCTGTAGAGGCCAAGCAGCGACTACTAATGAATGAAGCAGGCTAAAGTGAAAGGATCAAGAGTGACAGGGGTTGCGGCAAATGGGAGCTCCATGCCCCTCCCAGGGGACAGCTGCTGAGCCCTGGCTTTGCAGTAATGCAGAACCAGCCACATCTTCCAAGTTTTCAAGAGAAGTTGGAAATCTAGAGTTTTGTTTTGTTTTTGTTTTTGTTTTTCCTCCCCATGAAGTTTCTGAATTTCTAGAAGCTGGTAAGTAATTCAAGCATTGTTTTGAAACACTCTGCAGGCCAAAAAACCATGTCTGCCGGCCAGAACTGATTCACGGGTCACCAGTTTGTGACCTTTGATTTGAGATACATTAGCATTTTCAAGAAGCACATAGAAATGAGGCAATTTTAGAGTTTAAAGGGCTGATAAAACATTACACAAACTTTGTCCAGTGTAATGTGAACTATTTTTAATAGCCCATCTAGTCAATTTGCATTATACATAGGTTAATTTAAAAAAAAAAACTGCACACAGTATTTTTTAACTCTTTTCATCCTTCAGCTAATTCTGCGTTTGGGTTCAGCTGACTCTGTTTTCAATCTTGACCCCTGTGGAGATAGCCCAGGGAGTTCCTAAGTAAACTTCATTCTCCTAACAGGCCTCTGCATGATATCAGCTGGAGAAAGCCCTGTAGCTCAACAGGCAGATGGCAGTAAGAAATTAACTTGAACTTCAGCAAGGCCAAGGTTTCCATGGGAACAGAGGAAGCAGCCATACTGCCTGGCATTTGAACTGAATAGGAAACAGCCTCCCTATCAGCATAGTTTTAGAAATGACTGTACTATTCTACCATTCTCCCAGTGTATATTTAGTTTTCCCTCCTAGCGTGCTTTAACTTTAGCTAATAACCAGATAATAAATGATACTCAGGGACACGCTTAAATGGGTTAAAGTGTCTATGAGTATCAGACACAAGAAAGAAAGTGTAAGCATCTAATTGCTGAAATCTGAAAATCATTAATAAGCTTTAGTTGTCTCCAGCACAAAAACTGTGTTCTTTACTAAGCGAGCCCATGCCATGCAGAAATCATTGCTTTAATCTTATTTTACTTTAAGGAATTCAAAACTCAAACAAATGTATTTTTTCTGTCCGTGTGGGTTTTTTTTTAAGGAATAAAATATATCATTAATATGTATTTTGTCTGAACTTCCAGGCACTCAACATGTGAGGAATAACTAACTCTGGAGAGTACTATGCTTTTCTGAATTAATGACTGAAGAGGGTTCGTTTCACTTGTGTCTTTCACCCAGAGGTGGATTAACCTGGAAACTAAGGGAATTTAAGCTTCGTGTCCCCTCAGTTATGTTAGCCTCTTCCTAGGCCCTGGAGTGAGCCTCCAGAATATTCACATTGCCATATATTTTTGTAAACTTTTTGTAACATTTGTAAAAGATATTTTCATTGCAGTGGTTAAGACTGCTGTCTGTTTCCACTCAAACTTGCCCTCCATCGTAATTTCCCTCCAGTTGATGGATGATGAGACGGCTACAGGGATTTTTGAGGTGTGGGTAAGGGGAATAGAGTTGGGGATACATTCATTATGGATTTAGTGGGATATATGTGGGTCACAGTTTTGTGTATGGGTGTGTTACTGCCAGTTGTCCTGGAGTAGGAATAACTTCTAGTAATATTCTTACTGCCCACTATGTCAATCTACAATGTGTCAGCTCCATGATACAAAGGGGCCAGCTCAGAGGCTGGATTGAGGCAGGAGTATGGCTCCTGGCGTCCTGGGATGTGGGTGTGGGGGAGAAACAAAATTAAGTAGAGCCAGGATCTAGCCTGTGGAAAATTCTTTCCATCATCAGACAGGTAAAGTTATAAATGGAGGATTTGGCTTTCAATATGTTCTAGACAAACTGGAAGTTCTAGCCTATGGGAAATAGTCTTGATAACGCAATGCATACAATTATAAACACACTGTATTCTTATGGGAATTGTGTGATACGGAATTTATGAGAATTTCTATAATTAAATAATTAAATTCCCATCTGAAGTTCATGAAACACTGATGACAAAGGTAACATAAAAATCAATACATGAGGGGCGCCTGGATGGCTCAGTCGGTTAGGCGGCCGACTTCGGCTCAGGTCACGATCTCGCGGTCCGTGAGTTCGAGCCCCGCGTCGGGCTCTGTGCTGACAGCTCGGAGCCTGGAGCCTGCTTCAGATTCTGTGTCTCCCTCTCTCTGACCCTCCCCCGTTCATGTTCTGTCTCTCTCTGTCTCAAAAATAAATAAACGTTAAAAAATTTTTTTAAAAAATAAATTAGTACATGATTACCACAGTAACACCGATGACAAAATGGTTAATGAGACCAGTTGATTCAAAGAGCATTTAAGATGGGTCATTACTACAGTGACTGTGACTTACAGGAAACTTGAAAGGCTTAAAAGCTCATAACTTGTATAAAAAAATTAGACGTTTTACCAAATTTGATAATAATCTTGAAAGTTTACATCATGTTGTCCAAAATGGACTGTTGCAGCTGAAAGAAACTTTCCAAACAATAACAAAAGTCTAGAATATTAATGCCACGCATGCCACTGTTAGTGATAAAATACTCCTCTTCTACAAAATCATTTACTGGTCTAAGTCCTAAACAATTAGTGCTGTTACTGTTGAGTTTTTACAACCTAATATATGTACAGGGCTTAAATTAGTTCATCTTGTATTATTGTTCTTTAATCAGCATTATATACTACATGGGAGTTATGTATTTTTTGGGGGGGAGGGAGTTATGTCTGAAAAACTCCCAGTTATACAGTTAACCTCAGACACACACTGATGCGGTCACATGTTTTGTCTTGTTTTTGTTTTTGTTTTTGTTTTTGAGAGTAAGCTCATAATGGCTCGGAATTATTCCAATTTACCGTAAACACAGGTGTCTCTAATGCCAGTGATAATATGTACTCTGCATGTAAACCAGCAGCTTCTAAATAAACAATGATAGCATGACAATTGTAAATATGAAGAAATAGAACTTGAGTTATTTTAATGCTGTTATTCTTCATGAAAATCAACCTCTGAACTTCGCGAGTTTCTTTTTTGGAATCAATTTTTCATGTGTTTTCTCCCCCCATTTTATAGTAATATAACTAAACACAGTAATGCAACTAAAATATTAACCTATTACTTTTGTCCTTTCTGCCCTTTCTGTAATGTATGTTGTGATATTTATTATTTTATTTATTCCTATTATGAGTATATAAAGTCTAATAAAGGAAAAGTTCGGTGAAAAAAACCAAACCAAATGTCAATTTACATGCAAGATATAAGACTGCATCTCTCTCTATCTCTTCTCTCTACAGAAAATGATTATACCAAATATCATATGAGGAAGTAATCAAAGAGGATAATCCCCAAAAAGGTAGGAAAAAGCCTTACAGAGATGTGTCAGGCAGTCAATTAACAAAAATAATTTTATTTTTCTGGATTTTGTAATGGTTATGGTATTTGATAGCCACTTAAAATTTGTAATTTGTTTTATTTCTTTTATCATTCTAAATAAATATTCATGTTCAAAGCCAATTTCGTATTTGTAATTTGTAAAAGGTCTAGGACGAGTAAAACCCAGATCTACCCTATTCTTATTCCCCCATAAGAGCAAAGTCAGTTTTTTTAGAAAAGAATTTACAGAGAGTAAAATGCACAAACCTTAAATGTATACATTAAATTTTTACCTATTTACATAACTGTATAACCACCATCCATGAAGATGTAAAACATTTCCATCACCTCAAAAAAATGAAAATTTCTAATATTCTCAGGTTTGAAGAGTTTCTGTATCCATGAGAATATTTTGCCAAGAAAAAGCAATACTCAACACAAGCAAACTCTTAGTAATAAAATTAGAGTTATTAAAATTAAGAAATTTAACAGAGAGACTAGAAATGAAGGTTGAGGAAAGTTGAGGAAGGTTGAGGTTGCCCAGAACATCAAGTGGAAAGACAAAGAGATGGAGAAAAGAAGAGAAAAGATGAGGCACAGGGGACCATCAAGAGGAACAGCTCCAAAAAATAGGAGTCCCAGAAGAAGAAAATGGAAGGGAAAAAACTTTGAAAGAAATAAACATTTTCAGACTTGAAGAATGATATGACTTTTAAGGAATCTCTTACTACCCAGAAGATCCATAGTTCAGAAGTGTTATATAGTATAGTTTTTACTTGCATTTCTCTTACAAAATCATCTTAAAATTTTGTGAAACAAATATAGTTGAAAAATTAAAACGATTAAAGATGAATATGTTAGACGTGTAATTGATCTTCACTATAGTCTGGCTCAAACTATTCATTGGACATTTGGCCATTGTCATTCATTCATTCACTCACTTATCCATCCATCCATCCATCCATCCATGCATCTATTCAGCACTTACTTGGTGCCAAGCCATGGCAGTTCAGTGTCAAAGGAAAGGACTGATTCCTACTATACATCTAACCACAGTATAGTATTATACATGCTGTTGTAGAGGCACAAAGAAGCAGCCATCCAAGTATTTACCATTGTAATTAAACAATGTCTCTTTTAAATAAGTGTAATACATTTTTCTGGACTCATGCTGTTTGAATCTAATGATTCATATGTTTCATAAATTCTAAAAAATTCTAGCCATTCTTTTTTGAAATATGACCTCTCCTCATTGTCTCCATTCTCTTCTTCTATAATTCCTAGTAATTGTTTTGTAAGAAATTTGTATTTTCTTAACCATTCTTTAGTATTTTTTTCTGATTTTCCTATGCTTCATTCCATATAATTTCCAATGATCTATCTTCCAGTTCATGAATCTTATCTTCACTTGTGTCTAACCTATACTCTAACCTATCCTTTGCATTTTAAATGTATCACCACAATTTTCTAGTTGTTCTTTTCACAATTGTTCATATCTGTGTGTCCTTTTTACTGTATCTTGTTATTTTCTTCTGTTTGGATTCATTATTCTATGTCTTTAATCACTTAAAAATTTATTTTATAACATTTACTGATAGCTCTATTAAATGAATTCTGGGAAACTTGATTGGGTTCTTTGTTGTGTCTCCTAAAATTTTGTTTAGATTACATTATTTTTGCATGCATTTTGTACTTTTATTTAAAAATTTTTTTTAATGTTTTTATTTTATTTTTGAGAGAGAGAGAGACAGAGTGTGAGTGGGGGAGGGACATAGAGAGAGGGAGACACAGGATCTGAAGCAGGCTCCAGGCTCTGAGCTGTTGGCACAGAGCCTGATGCAGGGCTCGAACTCATGGACTGTGAGATCATGACCTGAGCTGAATTTGGATGCTTAACCAGCTGAGCCATCCAGGAGCCCCCATATATTGTACTTTTAAACTGAAAACTCATCTTTATCAGGGTTTGTCTGTGGGAGTCCCATAAGGATTGGATGGAAGTCATGTCTTCCAAAGGAATTTTACATTTGTTTCTTCTAGGTGTCCAAGAGGTCCTAGACTAAATTCCCAGTTAGGGTCTTGGCTTGAGGGCCTTTGGATCATGTATATGTTGTCCATAAAGAGGATTAGGCTTTTGTTTACACATTCTCCAGGGAGGCTCACCCACATCCCCCAACCCAAAGCCGAGGTCAAGACAAAACAGCTTCCTTATTGTCTCCTTCTCTGGTGATGGAATATGTTCTAGTGCAGTCTCTCTCTGTGGAAGCAGTGTGTGTGTGTGTGTGTGTGTGTGTGTGGGCATTGCTGCTCAGTTGCATTCTCCACATGGCACAGGCCCCAGGCCTCAACTTCTATTACTTCAGTCCTAGCCCTAGGTTTCCTAGTCTAGCAGCTACTATGCACTATGGCTCTCCATGGGACAGTCAAGTGTCAGATCATGAATCTACTGCCCTGGTTTTATCTTTCCTTTCCATTTTGCCTCCTGGGGAACCTCTGTTAGTTTCTTTTGAGCCCAGCTCTTCATGGAAAGAATATTGTTTTGTGTGGCATTAATAGGAATTTTGTAGCAGAGAAGTTATTTAGTCTGTCATAGTGTGGGAAATTGAAATTGCTATTTATGTTCTTTTTATTTTTTATACTAAAACTTTTTTTTAAGTTTATTTATTTATTCTTGGGGGAGGGGGTGGTAGCATGAGCAAGGGAAGGGCACAGAGAGGGAGAGAGACAGAATTCCAAGCAGGTCCTGCACTGTCAGCACAGAGCTGATCTTAGGGCTTGAACTCACGAGCTGTGAGATCATGACCTGAGCCAAGACCAAGAATCAGATGCTTAACCGACTGAGCCACCTAGGTGCCCCTATTCATGTTATTTTTAAATGGTTTTAAATGTCAAAGCAATGATGAATTGAGAATATTTTTCAAAACCCTCCTTAAATATTCTCACACTTATTTCCCTGTGTTGAGAATCACTACATTATGGGAACAGAGAAGGAGAGGTGACTAATTTTGACTTGGCTGTTAAGGAAGTCCCCAGAAAGGTGGGGTTAAAGTCAGACTTTGGAGAATGAGCAATTTGCACACTTATTTACCATCAACCATAAATCTTCAAGCTGTTTTGCACAGTGAAATTTAGAGTTAGTCTTTGTCCAATTGATTTACTTCATCTTATATATTAATAGATATACATATTTTAATATACGACGTCATCAAAGTTATTATTAACCATTGATTTCTAAGTGTCAGGCAAGGAAGCAGATGCTTTATCAATAAAACTGAAAACCTAGGAAGACTAAACAAGATTTTCACTCATGTAACATTAATGAGTGACAGGGCTGGATTCAAACATTAGTGTGGCAACTGTAAAATGCACACTTCAGGGAGCTTAGCTGGCCAATGGCCCCAGCTGCTGTGCTCTGAGGTCCATTGCCATGTTTGCGCTGAGCCCCACTTTCCCCTGGTCTGCTCTCAGGCTGTTACTAAATATGGCAGGGATACTAAGGCAGGCTTTTCTGGGGCAGACATGGGACTCCTCTGGCAGCAGACTGGCTCCCTGACCTCCTTGCTGAACCTTCCTCCGAGTGAAAGGCAGCCTAAGATGACTATCTACCCGACCTTCCTTCCCTCTCTTGGCTTGAGGTCAGGCTTACATTGTACTCTGCTTCCTCAGCATTTTCTCTCGAAGTCATTTCTCTAAAAAATCCTTACGTCTTTAACTCCATCTTGGTTCTGCTTCTCAGAAGACCCCGACTATCACCCTCAATTTGTGTGACCTCAAAACCCATAGGTTTTTATAAAAAATAAGTAAAAACACTAAAGACCGAAACATAAGAGTGACAACTGCAAAGTCGTTAGAAGAAACATAGGCACAAATCTTCGTGACTCTCGATTAGGCAACGCTTTCTTAGATATGACTCCGAAAGCACGAACAACAAAAGAAAAAAAAATAGGTAGCTTCGACTTCATTAAAATTAAAAATGTTTCTGCTTCGAAGAACAGGATCAAGAAAGTGAAAAGTCAACACATGGAATGGAAGAAAACATTTGCAAATTATATATCTGATAAGGGACTCCTATCTAGAATATATAAAGAACTCTCATAACTCAACGATAAAAAGAGAAATGAGTCAATTAAAAAATGAACAAAGATATGAATAGACACTTCTCCCAAGAAGATGAACATGAAAAGATGCTCAATTAAAGGAGCATCAGGGAAAATTAGTCATCAGGGAAATGCAAATTAAAGCCACAATAAGATGCCACTTCACATCCACTAAGATAACTATAATCAAAAAATCAGAAAATAGTAAGTGTTAACAAGGAGGTGGGGATGCTGGTGGGAACGTCAAAATGGTACAGCCATCTGGAAAAACAGCCTGGTTGTTTATCAAAAGGTTAAACATAGAATTGTCATATGACCCAACGATTCCACTTGGCATATATCCAAGAGAAATGAAAACATACGTCCGCACAAAAACTTGTACGTGAATGTTTATTGCAGCATTATTCACAATAACTAAAAAGTGAAAATAACCCAATGTCTATCAACTGAAGATTGGGTACACAAAATGTGATATACTCCTACAATGGCATATTATTTGCCTGTAAAAAGGAATAAAGTACTGATACATGTTGCTACATGGATGAACCTTGAAAACATTATGCTAAGTGAGAGAAGCAGTACACAAAGGGCCACATATTATGTGATTCAGTTTATACAAAATGCCAGAATAGGCAAATTTATAAGGACAGAAAGTAGATCAGTGTTTGTCAGGGGCATGGGAAATTTGGGAGATGACGGCTGAAGAGTATGGGTGTTTTTTTGGAGAGATCAAAGTGTTCCAAAATTAATTGTGATTGCTGCACAACTCAGTGAATGTACTAAAAAACACTGAAATGTACACTTTAAATGGGTGGATTGTATGGTAGGTGAGTGATATCTCAATAAGTCTATCACTAAAAAATTCATGTTCTTTGAATACACTATACTATCCTTCATTTGGCATTTATCATAGAGTACCTTGTCTTATGGTTATTTTTTCCAACCAAAATGTTGCTTCATACCTTCCAAATAGTGACGATCGTTGAATTGTGGAGCTTCTTCTGGATTTGGTTTCTTCATTATAGTTTTCAAATTCTCTCCAATGGGTGTACATTACTTTTATATTTGAAAATTACATTACAGAGAAATGCAAATGTTGTTTCATTAACAAAATTATTAGCTCCTAAAGAAAAAGGTCTGTGTCCCTTGTGGATTCTTCTGAATCTGTTACACATAGTAGGTGTTTAACAATAATTTGTAGATATTCTTTTTTTTTTAATTTTTTGTTTAACGTTTATTTATTTTTGAGACAGAGAGAGACACAGCATGAACGGGGGAGGGGCAGAGAGACGGAGACACAGAATCTGAAACAGGCTCCAGGCTCTGGGCCATCAGCCCAGAGCCCGACGCGGGGCTCGAACTCGCGGACCGCGAGATCGTGACCTGAGCTGAAGTCGGACGCTTAACCGACTGAGCCACCCAGGCGCCCCAAATTTGTAGATATTCTTGATAATGGCACTAGGTTTGAACTCTATTGTGGTTGTAAGTCCTTGGGTCTTTGCTAATCTACATGAATTTCTTATTGGTAACAGAGTCCCGGAAAAGTAGGTGCTATTGTGTGATTATAAACCTTGCAAGACAAAGTATTTTCACTTAAAGAAAAAAACCCATGTTTTAGTTTGAGTGTCAGTTTCAGTAGCAGATTTTTACAGATATGATAGATTTCATCTTAATGGAAGCATTTTCAAACAGATTCAGATATGTCATCTGGGGCAGTGGTTTCCCCTCCTCCTAGCGACACTCCTATTAGCGTGTTCGAGTCAGTTTGTGAATTATTTATTTTCCCGTGGTTCTTTGTGGAGACAAGGTCATCCTCTGACAATATTTTATTAGCCCCTTTCCTCAGCTTGTCTTCTTTACTCGTCTTTGTAACATCACCCTTCCCTCCTTTTTTGGAAGGCGGGAGGGGAGGGATGGTCAGCTGGCTTATACGGAGCACTGACTATCTGCCAGCCCCAACTTTGGTCCTTTTGCACTCAGAAATCCTGTTTGCTCCTCACAATGATTCTGCAGGAATGTTGCCATTTCAACCTCATTGGAGATGAGGAAACTGAGGCGCACATTGTAAGAGGCAGGGTCTGGACCGCGGCTGGCAAGGCAGGGCGGTGTGTGGGTAAAGGCAGATCTGGCACCAGGCTGTCTGGGCTTGAATCAGGGCTTCAGTGCTCACCAGCTGTGGGGACTCTCCCCCCTTCTTTCTCCTAGTTCCTTACAGGGTTGATAATAGTCTATCTTACATGGTTGGAATAGGGAATGAGTTAGTCAATTATTTGTAATGCACTTAGAACAGTGCCTGGCACAATGTGAGTGCCATATAAGTGTTTTAAAAGTAAATAAACTGAAAGCTGTCTGACTCTAAAGCCGGTAATGGTGGAATTTCAGGCCTGCTTTTTGTTCCATTCCCCTATTAAAGCAGCAGAATTGGGCAAAAACTAAACTTGGACTCTGAACAGGGAACAGAGACTTAGCTGCTGAGACGTTCATGGATTTCCTGCCCTGTCCAACCCCTCTTGCCATCAGCCGTTCTAAAATGTGAATCCATTTGCTTAAAGTTAGCTAAGACTATTGAGTTCTTATGTACCAGCCCTGGGCTCACCTGTGGATGCCCATGCAGTAAAACCCCACCATGGCCTGACCTCACCTCCCCCTTCCCCACCCCAAGTGTGGCCTGGCCTGCGTCTCCCATGTTGTCACTCCCACTTGGTTCCTTCCCCAGCACACTCCAGGCATGCTGGCCTTCTGTGGGCTCCTTGACCCCCTCCAGGCTCATTCCTATCTCAAAGCCTGTGTATGTGTCTGGAAATGTTTCCCCAGATTGCTGCGTGGTTAACATGTCTCCCATTCATGTCCCCTCATCACCTCATCTTGTCAGAAAAACCTTCCAGGATCATCCGTTGGGCTCTCAAGCAAAACAGAAGGCATGCTTCAGGAGACTGGCTGATGGGAGTTTATTAGGACACCATTAGGAGGAATTGGGCAGGGTGGGGAAACCACAATAAGATGGGGAGGCCTCTACCACCACCTGGCCTGGGGAAATAGGATGGCACAAGAGGAGGCAGGGAACTTTGGAGAACCCAAGGACGGGCCTCAGACAGAGCTGTGGTCCTCAGGGGATTGGTGCAGCCCATCTGCTTCTGCGGTAAGGGGCAGCTTAAACACTCCTCCTCCCTCTCCTCCAACCCCACCCCCCCCACCTCCTGCCTCCCTCCCATTCACGGAACCTGGACACCCAGATCGGATCAGCCTCTCAGATGGAGGATGGAGAGGTAATCAGAAGTTAGCCAACGCTCTCTCTTCCCAGGTCAGCGTTTATCTTCTCTTTTACCTTCTTAACATACATGACTCTCCACAATTACCTTATTTTGTTTTACACGTTTATTGTCCCTCCCCCCATTCCCTCTAGAATGTAGTTATCTTATAGGGCATAGATTTCGGAGTTTTTAATTTTTCTTTCTTTTTCATCTCTGGGGCCCCAGCGCCAACCTCAGTGTCTGATATATAGCAGGCGCACAGTAAATATGGGTTGAATGAATCCAAAGACTGGGCCACAAATAGCTCTCTTGAAGAGAAAAGGCTTATAAGGGTCGTTTTTCCTTTTTCGTACAGAAGGATCGGGTGAGTGAACACTCCGGAGCGCCAGGACCGAGGCCGCACCTCTTGCCCCCACTTCCGCGGCCGGGAAGGACGGCAGGTGCGGCCAGGCCACTGCCCGAGCGTCCTCCTGCCCCGCTGCGGCCGCGCCGCGCCCCCGGGGACGTGTGCGTCACGGTGGGCACGCGTCTCCCAGGTGCCGCCAGACCCGCCCGTCCGCAGCAGGCCCGGCGCGGGGACGTGCGGGGCGGCTGGCCGAGTCCCTCTCCAGGCCCCGTTGCGGGCAGGGAGGGAGACACCCAGTGCTCCCTCGTGGTTATTTTTAGTCGGTAGCTGACACCCTCCCCCCGGAGGGGGGGGGCGAGCCGCCCGAGAAGGTGGGGAGAGAGGGAGCTCCCGGCGCCTCCGCGCTCGCTCCCGCCGGGGACTCAGGGCGCGGCGGAGCCCGAGCGGCGCAGGGAACAGCTGCCGCGGCGTCCTCCGGCAGCGCGCCGCTCTCCTCCGGGACCTGCGCCGGGCGGGGGCGGGGCGGGCAGGGGAGGGGAGAGCGAGCGAGCGGGCGGGCGGGAAGGGGCGGGGAGCGCGCTCCTGCGGCGGCAGCGGTGGCGGCGGCCGTCCTCATCCCAGCGGCCCAGCGCTCGAGTGCACGCGGGGCTTCGCAAATGGCTTGTCCCGCCCTGGGTCTGGAAGCTCTTCAGCCTCTGCAGCCGGAGCCGCCCCCCGAGCCCGCTTTCTCCGAGGCGCAGAAGTGGATCGAGGTAGGTGCTCGGGACTGGCGGGAGGCCTTGCAGGGGCGTCCGAAGCCACCTACCCGCACACACGGACGACAGGTCCAGTCTCGCCTCCCCCCCTCCCCCCCCCCCACTTTCTTTTGCCAGCTGCTCCGGGTCATCCGCCCGGGGCCCCGGGCGAACTGCGATGCCTGGCACGGGTCTCGGGCGAGGGTGGGCGCGAATAAGGGACGCTGCAGTCTAGCTGCGCGCGTGGATAGCAGAAATCGGGCTCCTGCGCCTCCATCCCTCCTGCCTGCCAGCCGCGCAAATCTCAGCTCCCGCCGCTTCCACGCGGGGCCAAGGGAAGCGCTGTGCCCGCAGAGGCGCCGCAAAGGCGCAGGAAGCGCGAGACCCAGAGTGCTGCGGGCGCCGCATTTCAGGGGGTCCTGCTCACCGTCCTACCTTCTGCCTCTTGACGCCCCCCGCCCCCCCTCAGCTACTCCCGAGCGGAGTTGGCAGTGTCTCCACGGAAGCGCGTACCCACCGGAGCTTCTGGCTGTATTCCTGGCAGTGGGTCAGGTGTGAGCCTGGCATAGCGCACAGGGCCGGCAGCCTGCAAGACCCACCTGCGAGCGCGCCATCCGCATAGACGCTGCCTAGCCATTGGCAGCTCCCACTCCATGCCAGAGGCGGTGGGGCGGGCTCCCAGGGGCCGGGTATCCGGCCCCGCTGCATATTTCACTTCTTAAATGACTCGGTGGCAGGCCAGGGAAATCACTGGAGCTCTCGGCTCAGTCCGGGAAGCGCTCGCTGGGTGATCCTGATTCTCGATGTCTATCTGTAGATGCAGTTTGGTGGCCCTGCGCTCTCGAAATGACGTGTCTGCCGGGGATCAGGACGCTTGGAGGGCGCGAGGGGGGAAAGGTGACCCCCTGTGATCCGTGCACTGAGCCTCTGTTTCGCTGGACCACCTTTCTGAAGGCTTAGCGGAAGGCAAATTTGACCCTTTTTCTCAGTGACAAGCAGCCCTCCTTGCCGATAGTTCAAAGGAAGAGAGGTACCGCTAAGTCATTGGCCCAGCAATGGTGAATCCTGTTCCTACCCAGCTTGTCACTCAGTGACATCCCCTGTGGCACAACAGTTCTCAAGATGCTGCTGGAGTAACAGCGCTACATGGTACAGATTTGAACCTGCTGAGCTGCCTGCAGAAACCACCCTCACTTAAGGCTGCCCTAATGCTCCAGCAAGGGACCTCCACCTCACTGGGTTAACCTGCCGCCCGCAGGATTGTTAGGCAGAGTTTAGAAACATCTATTTAAAAATTGGGCTAAAGAAACAGAAGAATAAACTCGAGGCTTTTTTGATAAAAACCCCAATCATATCTCTCTTAATGTGATGGCTCATGACCAGATGAGAAGACGACTCGGGCTTTTAATTTTTGGTATGTGGCTGGAAAGGCTTGGGGCGCGATGGTGCTGTCTGTGCTGCCCCCAGGGCACACAGGAGACATATCCGTGTTCACTGGCTTATTGAGAGTTGGAGAACTGTATTTTTCATGTTCTTGCACTTTAAAATTCTCAGGCGAGATTTTGGATGCGGAGAGTAGGTAAGGGGAGGGTATCAGGGCAGGGCAATCTTGCAATTCTTGAAGGCAAGTGGTTTATCTTCAATATCCTTAATCTAACATTGATATAGCCTACTTTAAAAAAATGTGTTGTAGTATAAATTACATGCAGGAAAGTGCACAAATCTTTTTTTTTAATTTTTTTTACATCTTTTATTTATTTTTGAGAGACAGAGCACAAGTGGGGGAGGGGCAGAGAGAGAAGGAGACACAGAATCCGAAGCAGGCTCCAGGTTCCGAGCCGTCAGCACAGAGCCTGATGCAGGGCTCGAACTCACAAACTGTGAGATCATGACCTGAGCCGAAGTCGGACGCCTAACCGACTGAGTCACTCAGGAGCCCCAGGAAAGTGCACAAATCTTAAGTGCACATCTCCACGAATGTTGTCACGTGTATATATACACAATTATAGTCCCCACCTAGGTGGAGATCTAAACCGTCTCCTTCAGCCCAGAGGACCACGGTCTGTTTTTAAGTGGTGGTGTACATTAGGCTACATATTTATTATGCAGGGCAGGATATCAGCTTTTGTCTTGGTTCCACTCGTTTTAAGAAAAGAAGGGCTTCCTTAGGAAAGCAGAGCCCCATTAGGCCCTGTGGACGGTCTGGCATTATTCGTCCTACCTTACCAGTATGCCAGTTTGAGCCTGCGAAAACCGAGGGTCGCGCGTGCCTTTAGGACCAGGCGCTCCGCTCTGCGCGTGCATTATTGAAGCGGCCTATCTCCTTTCAATTGCGGAGTTCGGTTTCTGGGAAAGGAGAGCTTCCCCTCCCAGGCTGTATAAAAAGGTATTTGCTCCAGGGAGAGATAGTGACCTCCCCCTTTCCTTCGCGGAGGTTCCTCTTGAAATGTAAATGCCGCGTCTACAAACCCGGGGAACCCGGGAGCAGTAACAGATGGTTTTGCACGCAGTTGCCCGGTGAACAAAGATTCCTCGGCTAATATAGCAATAATGTAGCACTCAGAGCGAGCTGAATTCCTGGATGGATCGTTATCTCGAGACAATTGCATCTCCTTTAGGGGCCCCATTGTCTTCAGCGACATCCTCATTGGTAGGGCTTTGTTTTTCACTTTTGTTCCGTCGGTGATTAAATTTCCCACAGGCGCCCCTCCCCCCCTTGAGTGGTCAGGAATTTCACCCTTTCAGAAGAATGTTCCCTTGGGTGCAGCAGGTTAATCAACAAACTTTGCAGCTTGTCTCTCCTCCTCAGTCCTTGGTCTTCCTTGAGTCATGGGTTGGCGAGAAAAGGTTCATTCTTAATAAAGGCTTGAGGAACAAGCTCCATGAGATCACTTGTTAGTGAGGAATTTCTCAGCCTTCAGCCGGGGCTGTTGGAGGGCCGGGTTACTGGCAGGAAACGGTGGCCTGGGAACTGATGCTGCCACCTCAGCCCACCCCCAGTTTCTGCCTTAGCTGGCAAAGGTGAAAACCCTGATGGGGGTCACAGACCATGTGGGAACAGCTCCGTAAGGCGGTGCCTCTTTTTATAGCTGCATGTGTTCATGTGGGTTTAGGGCACCCCTAAAGGAGACAGCAAACTTCCAGTATTCATTGTGGCTACCGGCAGGCAGGAGCCTAACTTCCTTCCAGATTCCTTTTCTAGAAGGCCTTCCTAAACAAAGGGGCAGCCAGGACAGCACTGGGATTAAGAGGTCAGACTTCGGAGCTGGGGAGTCTGGGTTTGAATCCTGGGTCTGAATCCTGGGTCTCTTGCCCTCTAGCTGCGTGACCTTAGGCCGCGTTTCCTCTCCTTTTGGTTCTAAACATTTTCTTTGAAAGCTAGCTCTATTTGTTAAAACATAGTGTGGAAAGCATCTGTAAAACAGGGGCACTAATCATAGCTTGCCTATCTCTAGTGTGAGTGTGTGAGAATTAGATGAATTAATAGTTTTTAAATGCTTAGAATGGGACCCACTATTAGGAAGTGTCGAGTAGTGGTTGGCATTATCTCTATTACTACTGCTAGAACCACGACCGTCATCACTACTAACATGATTAACACTCCTATTACTGCTATTATTGTCGTCTTCTACAGCTGTTTTGAAAGAAAATCTTCAGGACCCTGAGTTTCTTCCCGTAAAAAGTGTAATTCAATCACCTACCGATCTCATGCCGTTATTTACCTTGTTAGCTCTGAACACCTGGCCTAGAACTTAAGTAGATGCTCTGTTAACTTACATTCAAAGAGATTTAGGGATCAGAGCAAAACCAGTAATGTGTACTCATAAAATGATCCTGGTAGTCCATTAATGCTTAGAAAATCATTCCTCAATACTGTGTTGAAAATTTAAGCTTAATGCAGAATCTTTGTTACTAACCACTAGGCAGAGTGCTCAATGCCTCTCCTCTGGCAGACGACCCAGTAGTTAGGTTATTAGACACATAGTGGCTGTCTGAATATTCATCTCAAACATAGCACTGTTTTGTTCACTAAAGTTGTACCTGCGCCTGCTGGGAAGAAGGAGAAATCCCCCCCTCTGTTTCCCTTCCTTCCTTTCTTTCCTTTTTTCCCCTGATGATATTTACTGACTTACAGGAGTTTGTTAGCAGGTAGATGATTCTAATTTTTTTTTAGTAATCAAGACCCCCCCCCCCACCCCCCTTTGCCTCTCTGCCCACAACAATATTTATCTGTTCTAATCTGTAGTTCTTCTCTGCAGTGCCAAACACTTTCTGGAGAAACAGATGTCCCTTCAACTTGGTTTCAGTTATGATTTGGAATAGGTTGCCAGGTCTTTGAGGAGGGGTTGGAAATTTCAACCCAACTCAGCCTTGCTTGCTTCTCAACTCGAGAAGTCTCTGGACCCCTTTAACTTTAATCATAGCATGCCTCTGGGGCTTGGTGCTGAATATAATCTTATTTGTGACCTAATCCGTATTTCACAGGAGTGGGAACTAGTGCCGGGAGGGATCAGTTCCTCATTTTGGGTCATTTCCCCTGTCCATATACAATTGTTTTCTTATTCAACTGGGACCTGAGTTTGAAGATTAAAAGCACCGAGGATACCTTAGCTCTCCAAGACTGAAAGATGTTGTATTGTTTGGCAGTGGGGAAAATTTATGAGTAGTCTTTGAGAGAATCTAGCATTTAGCGGCCAGTAATATATGACATTTGCAATGTAATGACAAGTGAACATGTGCCATAAGTTATATAGTCGTTCAAATTCTCCACCTCTTAGGGACCCCATGAGTCTTACGTCTTTTTACCACAGCGAAGATGTAACTTTGCACATGCTTCTCCAGCATTGCCTGGAGACCTGAGGAAGAGGAAGAAAACCTTTGCTGGCTCGATGGAGAAAGGAGTAGGGGTCTGAATGGATATGTAAATTAGAGCAGGCAGCGTCTTTCTCACAAGGACATTTAAATAATCTGGCCTGTTTGTATGCAAGGGCTGCTGTGACACAAGGTTGTCATGTGGTAGGAGCACAGAGAGGTCCCACAGATTTGGGGAAAGGGGAAGCGGAATAGGAGGTTGAGCGGGTACTTCTTGTCCCAGCATCTCCCCGGAAACCGAGTTTGCATCAAGGGAGCTCCAAATGCAAGCCTGAGCTCTGGTCACCAGGAAGGGGTAGGGTGGGACGTGTGTTCCCAGCGACTGGAGCCCTTGGCCCCCTGCTCTCCGCTGATGCATGACAATGGAGCCGTGATGCAGACATCTGGCTGTGATTCTGTGGGTGGCAGTCAGTGCTAGGTGGGACCAGGCAGCTCCTGGAAATCAGCCTGCCAGCTTCTCTTTTTGCTTTGAATCACTCTGAAATTTAAGAGTGTTATAGTTAGGAGTACCATGGTAGTGATGATGATGGTAATGAAACTGAGGCTCATGATGAAAAAAGCTGATACTGAGTACTTATTGTGTGCTAGGTGCTGGGTTAAAAAGTCTGTGTCTGCATGAATCCCTTAGAAGTAAGTACTATTATCATCCCCATTTACAGATGAGAAAATTGAGGCTCTAAGAGATTTGGTATCTTGTCCAAAGTTAAAAGTAAGTTGGCATAACTAGGACTTAGGCACCGTTTCTAACTTTTATGACTATCTATATCTTTAGATACCTCAAATCTATAGTTGAGGAAATTGGGGCTTTCAGGAATCAGGGAACATGTCCAGAGTCACCTAGTCAGTAAGAACTTGTTCGAGTCAGGATTCAAACCCAGGCTGTCTGACTTTGCAACCCTTGTTGTCTGATCCTTATGTTGCTTCCCACATTAGGACCGGGTTTAACAACTCCTGTAAGGACTAAGCATCCTGTTCCTCTGACTGCAGAAATCTCCCATTCCCCCACCCCATTTCCCTGTAGGTGCAGACAGGATGTGGATTTCTGAAGCTGTGGGTCCCTAGACAACTCCCATGGGTGGTCTTTTTCAGCTGCAGGACCTAGGGGCTCTCCTCACTTGGACACACCACGTGTGGGGTGTAACATTGGTGGGGAGCAGGAGACCAAGGAGGTGCACTATGGAGGCCCTCAGGTGAGAAGTATCAGGCTCCTCACCTTTGCCTGCTGCCTTCAGACCTCACGTTGCTAACGTAGGCACTGGAGTTGTTTGTGGTTCAGGATTGCTAGAATCTGGTTTCTGTCTCCTGTTGTCACTGCCACAGCCCACAGTCACTGTGCTGAACTTTTATTAGGGCCAAGTGGCCAATAGGTAGGTGAGAAGGTTTTAATTTTTTTAAAGCTTGCTGATTCATTATCATATGCTTGTTTAAAGAAGGCAGTACCAGAATATTATGTTTACGATCTTCAGGACCACGGCTCTCTCATTACAGTTTTCTCCCCAGTGCCTGTTGCACAGTGGGACTGAATAAATGCATACTCTGTGTGTGCTTTTAACAGTATCTAATGGAGAAGGTGCACTATTCCATACTTTAGATTCCCCAGAGAGTTTGAGCCAAGACCCGTGTGGCCTGTTTTATTTTCCAAAGATGGGTGCGAAGCGATGTCTTTTCTCCGTGCTGATGTGTTTAAGCGCTGTTGGTGCATCCGTCTGAGGCCTTTACCACAGCTCCTTCACCTTCACCTGGGAGTGCTCCCATCTGGCTAGGATCGCACCTGGGAACAGCTTCGTTGTTGAGTTCAGCCAGGAAGCAAGTCCTTCCGAGAGAGGAGCTCGTCAGCCTCCCCTGGAGGTATCCCTGTCCCATCCCGAAGAACCAGAGGGTCTGAACAAAGCAGCTCTGTGACTTCCAGGAATCTTGGCAGGTACTCAGCATCCCTGTCACCTCCCTTGCAGTCTAACCTTAATCGTTCTGGCCTTCATTTTCATGGGTGAGGACTGAATCAGTTAACGCTGGTTGATCTTTGACTAAACTACTCTCACTGGAGCTAGGTTTTCTTTTTAAGGCCCGTTTGCTCTTCTGTGGTTCAGAAAAATGTACAGAACAATTTTATAATATTTCCCCTCATTTGTTCCTAAGGATGTGTGTGTGTTTACATTTGAAGCCAAAGAAAGGTCTCAGATATGGTCTTTTTGGGGTGGAGGGTTGGGTGGGAAAAAGGACAATTTCAGTGAAGTCAGATGAGGAAAGGAAAGGATAATAGAACTTTGTTTTTAAGTGATTGGGAAATATAAAAATAGCCTAAACTAGAGGGTTACTAGATGATACAGGGGAAAAAAATAGTTCTTAAAAAATGACAAAATATTTTTTTTAATTTTTTTTTTAACGTTTATTTATTTTTGAGACAGAGAGAGACAGAGCATGAACGGGGGAGGGTCAGAGAGAGGGAGACACAGAATCTGAAACAGGCTCCAGGCTCTGAGCTGTCAGCACAGAGCCCGACGCGGGGCTCGAACTCACGGACCGCGAGATCATGACCTGAGCCGAAGTCGGCCGCTTAACCTACTGAGCCACCCAGGCGCCCCAAAAAATGACAAAATATTGGAAAGACTTCTGCCTGGACATGTGGAGATGTTATATCTCTCTCTGCAAGGAAAGATGATGTCATGGAGTTCAGTGCTGCTGTGGTAGAATTCCATGTTTGCAATGTTGAAAACAACACTCCCCGAGAGATGTCCTTGTGCAGCTGACCCTGACGGGATGGCCCTTGTATCTCAGGGAATTATCTTTGGCGCAAGGGAAAAAATGAGGTGACATAGTCATAGAACATGGACTTAAGGAATATCTTGGTGGGTACCTTTTCTCACTAAACTCATACTATCAGCAAAACTGCATCTTATATCTAGCGTGGGACCTTAAGAACAAAATATTGGTTAGGCTGAGAAAGCTCCATGTTTCCACGGCTCTGCATTCTGCCTGTGCTAGTAACTGTGGGGTAGCTAGTGCAAGATGCAGCTTGGACACCTGGTCAACCATAGAATTTAGAGCCATACCCCACCCATCTATCCCTAAATAGCCCATTAGGAGGCCATGTAAGAATAGACCTGCACTTGTTCTTTTTTTTTTTTTTTAAGTAAATGTCAAGGGCAAGGGCTTGTGGCATTTTTATTTCCATGACCCAACACTGTTATAAAAAATCCTCAGCCTTATTTTCCTTAACAAGGGATTGAAGTTTCATTTATTATGCTGAGTACACAGCTCTCTCTTCCTTCCCTAAGAAACATTTAAAAAAGAATGATATTCAAACAATTATCTTATTCTAATAGGAAACTGAACGAAGGCTAGGATAGACTCAGCCAGATGGTTTCAAATATGAAAATAATCAAATAATTATTTGGGACACTTGGCTCTCATTTGTAAGTTCACTTCAGTGTAAACACTAAAGATAAGCATTAATGGTGGAAATAAATATCAGTGTGTTAAAGCGTTTTAAATGAATTAAAAAATTTGTTTCCTGGAAAGTGGTTACTAAGCTCCAACAATGTGCCAGGCATAGTGCTAACAACCAGGGTCAGGTGGTGAACAACATACCTCGACTTCCCATCTACATGAAATACGCAAGGTTGTATGTGTATGAGTCGAGCTTGAACAATAAATACACAATTGCAAATTGGGGTAAATACTATGAAGACAAAAAATGGGGGCTTAAGAGAAAAGTATTTGAGGTGGACAAGGACTCAGTGAAAGTAATTAAGCGAAGACCATTGAAGGGTGCTGAATGGGGGAATTAGTTGGATACTGATTTATTGAAACAAGAGCTTGCATGCTTTCATTGTGATTATGCTTTGAGTAAATGTAGAATAGAAATGCCATTAAAGTTCTCCAGATGTATTGAAGGTGCGTGTATGTGGAGGGGGAGGGGGCAGGAAAGGGGGCTGAGTAAGAGTTCTTGAATGTTCTTGCAGGCCACTCAGAGTAAGGTTTGCATGATGATCACTGTACCTCTTAGACCCAGGCACTGAAAAATCAAGAACTCTTCTAAGAGAAGTGACAGAGAGGATCTTGGGATTTCTTTTTTCAGCCTGGACTCTGGAATTAAAATTCTTCTAGAAAATCTTATAAAATTCTTCTATAGAAGCCGTACCTCACTCTGTGGTAAGAAGAGGCTTGCAAGAAACCTGCCTGCCTTTTAGTGAGTAAGCAGAATGATTTTGTATGAGAATTTGGGTGATGACCTACACATGTCCTTTAACTGAGGAACTTGCCCCAGACTCCTCTAAAAGAAGGAACTTTCTAAACTAATAAAGTTATGTGCCATTTGGGAACCCCAGAAATTGTAAACTCTGGAGGTCTGTGACTTTGGTTTCTTTAAACCCTTGAAACCACCATCTCTAGACCCCCTTCCTCATGGTTCAATGTGGCTGCTAGAGACTCATCATCACATCATCTCTCCAGAAAGTAGGATGGAAAAATGGAAAATGAAGACTACATCCTTCCCTGATAAGATGCCTTTTAGACAATTCTTCCTGATACTTCTGCTTGTATTTTATTGCCCAGATTTTCAGTACCATGGCCACTCCTGGTTACAGGGAAGGCTGCAGTGTCCTCAGGTCATACTCTGGGTTCTGTTACTCAGAAGAAAGGGGAAAATGGCTCTTGAGGTAGGGGGACCCTGGGATGTCCTTTCTTCACTTCTCCAGGGACAGATCCTTTCCAGACAGAGCTTCAATATGTCTGCCTCTGAAAAAGACTCCCTGATTCCTCTAAGCCCATTAATCCTTCCTTCTCTGTGCAAATCTGGCATTTAGTATTCTGTTAGAAACGTTGTCATGTATCATTGTAACAAATGTATGGTTGCCTGGGATCTGCCTCCTTTGATAAACCCCAGAGCTCTTGTGGACAAGGACTGGGTTTTCGTCCCTGTCCCCACTCCTCCTCAGTCTGCTCCCCACTGGAGCCCCGTGGCCACATTACCCACGGCCTGAAAAGTTTCTCAGGGAGCCTGTGCCCGGCTACAATTGCCTGATTGGCACTTGGACTCAGCCGTGGCAGAGAAAATAGACTCTGTTGCTGCCCTGACAGGAAGCAAAGCTTTTTTTTTTTTTTTTAAGGCTGATTAAAAAAAGCAGTTTACCCAGTGGTTGCCTGGAGACAGTCAGTGATTGGACACTTGGAAAGTGATTTCACTGTTGGCTCTTAAGCAGGTGATATCAGTTGAAGGAATGATTTAGGAGGCCAACTTTCTCCTCAGGTTGGATTGGACCGATGTGGGGCTCACAGTTCCTCTCTGCAGGGATGGAGAGCAAACATCTCTGTTCTTTAAATAAACATGCCCCCGGCATTCTGGCCTGGGACTCTCCTCTCTTCCTCTCCCACCTCAGAGCAATCAGTCAGCTTCCTCTCTCTTACCTGTTGTGGGGGTCCAGATAAGTCCCACCTCTTAGCATGAAAGAAAGATCAGAGTACGTCTACTTACAGGATATTTTTTTTAAAAAAAAGGCACTGAGGAATTTTTATTACAGTGGTGGCCTGTATGAGTTCTTATTAGATAGGTATTTTTAAAAGGAGAATACCCCATAAAAACTAATGACCAGTAGCTGGCAGTAAAAAATGACCATGGCTATGACCATCAATTGTCATGACCCAATGGAAACCCCGAGAAATAGCATCCTCTCTGCCTTTCCTGCAGAAAATGTACAAAGGACCTTTTGGAGCTGAATGTTGTCATCGGCCAACAGATGTGGTTGCCGCCTGTTTCCACAGAGACCTTGCAAGATGTCATAAATAGGAGGGGTGGGTGACAAGTGGAGCCTGATTCATCATGTTGCAAAAGTTGACAGAATGTGATAACATCAAGTGATAAAGTGGCGAGTTCAGTGCCAAGGAAAATAGTAATAGTTAACATATTTCCAGACCACTATGTATGTGCCTGTGCCTAGTCTAGGCCCTTGTTTGAGTTAATGGGATTATACTATATGTATAGTATATCTATACTATATATATAGTATATCTATATTGCATAATTATAATTGTATAAATTATATTGTATAAATATAATTGTATATATATCTATAGTATATATGTATAGTGCATACAGCACACCTAGCATTGTGCCTGGTACATAGGTGCTTCTCAGGTAAGCACCATTTTATGCCCATTTTACAGACAAGAAAACTGGAATACAGTTACCTGATTTGCCTGGTATCATACAACTAAGTGGCAGGGTTGGAGTTTGTACCCAGGCAGTCCCATTCCAGAGCTTGAGCTTGGGCTAGTGACTGCTGTGCTCCAGAAGAAAAAGCAAAACTTCTAAAAGTCATGATCCCAACTAACTCTCTAACCAAGCAGGTGACCTGCCCTCCCACTCTCCCTCCTTTCCCCTAAACAGCTGTTTATTGAACATCTTCTTTGTGCATGGTGCTATTAGTTGCTAGGAAACAGTTTTGTCTGTGCTAGTAATTTGCAGTGGTCTTACTGCTTTTTTTCAGTGTTCTGGTTACAAAATTGAATGGGATTTGAGCCTTCTGCCTGAAGTCTCTATTTCCCATAAGCCCTGTTATTTTTTAGTGTGTGATTTTGCAAAACACGAGGTTGGCTATTTGTCTTACTTTGGGACATTATTCATTCACTTTCAGGGATGTGTGTATTGTTTTGCAATAGAAAGACTTGGATCTTAACGTTTTATACAGACTTACTTTCTTTTCACTCACAAGCTCTTGCGTACAGCTGTAATCTGGGAATCTGGGATCTTGGGTCATAAGGAGACTTTTTTTTAGGAACTTCACATTTCCTATCCACTGTCACAAGACCTTGGACACTCGGCAGTATGTGAGACACCCGTGGTTGCTGCCCTTGTGCGATTATATTTCACCGTGAACACAGAATTCTGAGCCCAGAATTCCACGTGTCATACATGTTCAGAAAGGGAAGAGCAGGTCTTGTGGATCGTGGAGAAGCTGGGACCACCTTGGGCCTTAGGCGGGCCTCTGAGGAAGGGCTGTTTAGGCTGAGACCCAAAGGATGAGCAGGAACTGGCCAGTCAAAAAGGAACGGGATGTGTGGAAGGGACAAAGGAGCCCATCGAGAGGTGCCGGTGCCAAGGACTGCTCGGCCCTCAGGCAGAAGGTGTCTTCAGTGCTGCCTGGCCCGAGCCTGGGGCCAAGGATGGCTCTCTCTGGAAGGTCAGATCTTCTTCAAACTCCCGCAAATTAGCATAGTCCATGACAAAAGTTTTTGAAGGCTTGTAACCTGGCTGGCCCTGTTCTAAGCATTTTACTTCCCACCCATCCTGTGAGCTAAGTTCAAACTCTTTTTAATTCCCACTTTATAGAGAAACAAGTGACGTCACACAGTCATTAGGTTGTGGAGCTGACCTTCAGACCCAGGCAGCCTGGCTGGTAACCACTGTGCCATGGGGTGTGATACAGGCTCTTCACCAAGAGCATCCTTGAGGGATAGTGGCGAGGGGAGCGTAGTGAGGAATGTGGGGTGGGGTTGGGGAATGCCTAAGGATGCAGGAGGCCAGTGTTGGCCTTAGACATGCTTTCGGTATTTTTGAAGAAAGCTTGATAGTTGGTGCCACCTAGAAAGGAGAAAGAGCTTATCCAAAGGAGGTTCCAGGCATGTCCCCAACTCTACATTCTAATGCATATGGGGACTCTGGGCCCCTAGTGGCCTGATGGACCCTGTTGTTCTGATATGGTAGGTACTGTTCTGATATGGTGGATCCCCACTTCAGAAAAAGCTGACTCAGCAGCAAAATGTTATCAGTAAGGACAAGGATTCCCTCAGCCTTTCACTGAGCTGTGCATTATGGGGCTTTATGCTCAGGATTTACACAGTGCATCCACACCTGTCCTACACTATCCTGGGAAGTCTAGGCTTTTCCTGTTGAGGGCTGGCTGGGCAAGACCGAATCCAGTCCTCATATTCTCTTTACGCCCTCTGGGCAAAGGAAGGAGACCCATCCCTCTTCTGTGATCACCAGGGGAATGGATGAGTTGATTAGCTTAAGCTAAACAGGGTCCACCCTGGTCCATCTCTAACAAAGATTCCGGCTACTACCCAATAGCAAAGCGCTGAATTCCCTAAAGTCAAGTCTGGGGAAGTAGATACCAACATTTTAATTAAAATGTGATAGTATATAGGAATGCATACACAGGGTGGAAAGACTATAGGGAAAAGCAAGGAAATTTTTTTTTTAAATAAAAACTCAGAAAAGTGGCTAGTTCTTGGAAGTGAGCATGAGGTTTGAGACTTTAAAGAAGGCTTTAAGAGATTGTTTTATTCCTGTTTTTATAAGGCTAGACAAGGGTCAGTTTTAAAGATGTCATTGAGGGGCGCCTGGGTGGCTCAGTCGATTAAGTGTCCGACTTCAGCTCAGGTCATGATCTCGCGGTTTGTGAGTTCGAGCCCCGTGTTGGCCTCTGTGCTGACAGCTCAGAGCCTGGAGCCTGCTTCAGATTCTGTGTCTCCCTCTCTCTCCCTGCTCATGCTCTGTCCCTCAATAATAAATAAACGTAAAAAAAAAGAATAGCAATTCAGGAATTTAGTGTTGCAATAAAGTTGATTTAAAAAAAAATAAAGATGTCATTGAATGGCAGGCGCTCAACCCAGCATCTCACTGGTTTTCCTAGCATCGGGCTCTGTGCTGGCAGCTCAGAGCCTGGAGCCTGCTTCGGATTCTGTGTCTCCCTCTCTTTCCCATTCACTCTCTCAAAAATGAATAAACATTTAAAAAATGAAAAAATAAAAAATAATATAACCCATACAACTCAATAGCAAAAACCCCAAACAATCCAATTAAAAAATAGGCAGAGGAACTGAATAGAGATTTTTCTTTTTCTTTTTTTTTTTCAATATATGAAGTTTATTGTCAAATTGGTTTCCATACAACACCCAGTGCTCATCCCAAAAGGTGCCCTCCTCAATACCCATCACCCACCCTCCCCTCCCTCCCACCCCCCATCAACCCTCAGTTTGTTCTCAGTTTTTAAGAGTCTCTTATGCTTTGGCTCTCTTCCACTCTAATGTCTTTTTTTTTTTTTCTTCTCCTCCCCCATGGGTTCTGTTAAGTTTCTCAGGATCCACATAAGAGTGAAGCCATATGGTATCTGTCTTTCTCTGTATGGATTAAAAAATTGTGGTTTATATACACAATGGAGTACTACGTGGCAATGAGAAAGAATGAAATATGGCCCTTTGTAGCAACATGGATGGAACTGGAGAGTGTTATGCTAAGTGAATAGAGATTTTTCCAGAGAGGACATGCAAATGGCCAACAGGTACAGGAAAAGGTGCTCAACATCACTAATCATCAGGGAAATGCAAATCAAAATCACAATGAGATATCACCCCACACCAGTTAGAATGCTTATCATCAAAAAGACAAGAGATAACAAACGTTGGTGTGAGGGTAGAGGAAAGAGAGCCCTTGTGCACTGTTGGTGGGAACGTAAATTGGTGCAGTCACTATGGAAAACAGTATAGAGGTTTCTGAAAAATTAAAGATAGAATTACCATATGGCCCAGCAATTCTACTTCTGGGTATATATCCAAAGGAAATGAAAACAGTGAGAAAAAATATTTGCACACCCATGTTTATTAAAGCATTATTCACTATAGCCAAGATATGGAAACAATCCAAGTGCCCATCAATGCATAAATGGATAAAGATGTGATGTTTGTGTATGCATACACACATGCATGCACACACACACAGAGAAATATTATGCAGCCATGAGAAAGAAGGAAATCCTGTCATTTGTGACAACATGGATGGAACTTGAGGACATTATGCTAAGTGAAATACGCCAGACAGAGAAAGACAAATACGTATGGTATTACTTACATGTGGAATCTTAAAAAAGAAAAGAATTTTAAACTCATAGAAATAGAGAGTAGAAAAGTGTCTGCCAGGGGTTGGGGATGGAGGAAATAGGGAGAGGTTGGTAAAAGGATACAAACTTGAAGCTGTAAGAAAAATAAAGTTGAAGATCTAAAGTATAACATAGTGACCATGGTTGATAACATGTGTTGTATCACTGAAATTTGCTAAGAGTAGAATTTAAATGTTTATATATATATGTATATGTATATATATATACATATACATATATATGTATATATATATATTCTCATATATATGTTGTCATATGTATATTTGTATTTATATAATGTATAAAAATAAATATGTGAGGTGAGAGATGAGATGAGAGAAATTCTTTCACAATGTATACATATATCAAATTATCACAGTGTGTGCTTTAAATATCTTACAGTTTTATCAATTATACCTCAGTAAAGCTGAAGATAAAAGAATATAGAAAGATCCATCCTGGGTACTCCTGTTTTCCTTTCTTCCCAGTGTATCTGGACCTTTCCACTGAGTTATAAAACAGCTTTTAAAAAATGTTCAAAATGAAAGTATTCGATACCAGCATCTGATTTGTTTTTCCCATTTAATTCCATGTTCCTCAGGTAACAATGTATTTTTTAAAGCCTGAAGCCTAGAAATAGCAAAACCACACAGTTGCTATTTGCTGGATACTCTGGCTGGAGAGTGTTGGGCTCCGGGCCTGTGCACTCCCCAGGCATGTGGGGCCCTTCTAAAAGTGGAGAGGCGGCTGTTGCCCACTGATCCCCTGGTTGAGTGACCCAGATTGGCACAGCGCAGCTGGGTCCTATGCAGAGCCAGCACGGGAAGGAGGAGGGTAAAAATAAAAACTGGTTGGACAGCTTAGATGGGGTCAGGATACTTGAAAGCTTACTGACCACTTTGCTAGTCCTTGATCCGATTTTCACTTCATTGTAATATTGTTTAGAAGGATGGTTTTCTAGTTTCTTAGATTTGGTAAAATAGTTTCATACAGCATAGCAAAATAAAGTCTGGGTTACTTTTTGTATACATTGAAGATATGTTTTTGGGGGCACCTGGCTGGCTCAGTTGGAAGAGTGTGCTACTCTTGATCTTTGGGTTGTGAGTTCAAACCCCATATGGGGTACAGAGATTACTAAAATACATACATACATACATACGTACATACATACATACATACATACGTACATAAATGCATACTTAAAAAGAAAATGTTTTTTTGTGTTTAGAGCCTTTCCCCCTTGATATGAGCCTCTTATTTATCTCATTATTCAAGATACAAGAATTCAATAAACTTTGTTTCCAAAGGCATCTCTTTTATGGAGTTACTCTTTGAAATAAGATCTCTCTCTCTCTCTCTCTCTCTCTCTCTCTCTCTCTCTCACTCGTTCTCTCTGTTTTGGTTAATACAATGAAATGAGCCTGTCATTATAGAGTGTTTTTTAAAAATATAGTTTTCTTGGGGCGCCTGGGTGGCTCAGTCGATTGAGCATCCGACTTCGGCTCAGGTCATGATCTCACAGTCTGTGGGTTCGAGCCCCGCATCAGGCTCTGTGCTGACAGCTCAGAGCCTGGAGCCTGTTTCAGATTCTGTGTCTCCCTCTTTCTCTGACCCTCCCCTGTTCATGCTCTCTCTCTGTCTCAAAAATAAATAAACGTTAAAAAAATTAAAAAAAAAATATATAGTTTTCTTTGTAACAACAACAAAAAATGAGTAACAGTGTTTAAATACGGTGTCGATTATCCAACCAGAATAATTTTTCAATCCTGCCATTCTTTTGGATTTTGACATTTGTGTTTTTAAAGTGTGAATTTGCTAGTTTTTAAAGCTCTTGTCCCTATTATTAGAAATATTGAGATTTTAGGAGCACCTGGGTGGCTCAGTCGGTTACGTGTCCAACTTCAGCTCAGGTCATGATCTACAGTTCATGGGTTTGAGCCCCACATTGGTCTCTGTGCTGACAGCTCAGAGCCTGGAGCCTGCTTCAGATTCTGTGTCTCCCGCCTCTCTGCCCCTCACCCACTCACACTCTGTCTCTCTCTCTCTCTCTCTCTCTCTCTCTCAAAAATAAATATTAAAAAACAAGAAATATTGAGATTTTATTTTTGGCATTTGACCAAGAGATTTTTTCTTTTAGTGTTTTCCTCAGTTACTGATAGCTTTGAACTATGTGAGATTTTTTTTCTTCCATCCTGTATGCTTTGTGGCTTTTAATGTAAACCTCTCTCTGTGATCTGTAGATCAAAATTAAATCTCCAAATGGCCTCTTGCAATAGAGTTATAAAGAATATTAAATATTTATGTTTAAAATATATGGGAAATACGTGTATAAGTTATTTAAAAATGACCTTAAAATACCTAATAGAGAAACATTTCTGAAAAAGATTCTTTTTCTGCAATGTTTATATCATCCTGCTAGCTTGGAGTAAGAGTTCTTCTAAGAATTTCCTTACATTTTTCACTCATTAAGTTATTCATTTACAAAAACCTAAGGGACTGCTAATGGCTCTGAGTGTCTTTCTGGGGTGATGGAAGCATTCTAGAATTAGGTAGTGGTCATGATTGCCCCTTCATTTATAGTACCTAGTGAAAGTACTAAAAGATTCTGATATATACACTTTAGGAGGGTTTTATGGTATATGAAATATATCTCAACAATGTCAAGAGTTCTGAATGTCCTAAGCACTGTTCTCAGCCTTCAAGACATGTAAACAAATTAAGACTTCTGTGTATGTATTAGTCAACTCTTGGTACAGTATTGTGGTGTAACAAACCACGTCCAAAGCTCAGTGGCAGATAGTGATGCTTCTTTTTTCTTGCTCACGGATCCAAGGGACAGCTGGAGTGGTCCTGCTTCAATCTCTGGGTTGGCCGCATTCAGCTCAGGGCTGTGGGTTGGGTACAGGTCTGCTTCTCATGTCTCTGTGTTCTCCTTGGATCAGAAGCAAGCAAGGGGATGTTGTCTTCGTGGCAAATGAATGACAGGTGCACTACAGCACAGTCAAATCATAAATGGCTTTAAAATCTCCACTTGCTTCACATCTACTCATGTTGTACTATCAAAGCAAGAAACGTGGCCAGGTCCGGAGTCCTGGGATAACAAAAGACATTCTAACTTACAGTGGGAGGGGAGTGGAGGGAATATATGGTGAATAATACTTCAGTCCATCACAAAGTATTAGGAAGCAAGTTTGTGTATGTTTTCTTGGAGCCACAATGGAAGAAGTGAACATTTCTTCCTTGGCAGGGATTGGCATCTTTGAGGAGATGGGTGTTGGGTTGAGGCATGAAAAATAAGCAAATATTGATATTTGGATGAGAAAGGTAAGAGTGAGGAATGGTGAGAACAAGGGCTGGAGAAGACCTTCTAGATTGTGAGAGTGGCTTAAGCAGAGGCATGGAGGTTTGTGGGAGCAGGGTACATTTAGATTAGCTGCATTGCTGGAGTAGAGCATTTGCCATGAGAAAAGACTCCGGGTGATATCAATGAAGGCCCTGCGCATCATGCTTTAGGATTTGGTGCCGGAACTAAAAGGGCTGGGCTCCAGAATCAGACGGCCTGAGTTAAAAACTTGACTGTGCCATTTACGAGCTCTTTGACCCATGGGGAACTTACTTGGCTTCTGTGGAGACTTAGTTCATCTTCTATGTAATGGTAAAGGTATTCTCAGTGTCTGAGTCAGGAATTGTGGTTAACGTTAGAAAATTGATACATGTAAGGCCCCAATAAAGGCGTTTGACACGTGGTCAAATGTTCAATAGGTGTTAACTGCTATTCACACTTTAATATTGAATTTGGATTTTATCCGTAAGGCATAGGGAATAACTGAAACGTAGGGAAGGGACATAATTACAGTATTTTTCAGGATGATGACCTTGGCGGCAACATAGGGAATGATTATAGAGGCCAGTGCTAAAGCAGAGGGGCTAGAGTTGTTGCAGGAATATAGACAAGAGGTGATGATGGTAACGACAGTGGGAGCGAATGTGAAGGATGTAAAATTGATGGAATTCAGTGGCTGAATGGATGTGGGAGGAAAGTGGAAAAATGGAGACATCGAGGGCAGCTCCTGAATATATAGCTTGGTTACCGGGGTGCAGTGATTTCCCAAGGTGGGGAAGCCTGGAAGAGGGGTGGTGTGAGGAGAGAGGATGAGTTCCGGCTTGCGTGTGTGCTTTGAGGACCCCGTGAGATATTCAAGAAGCAGGTCTGTGGTTGTGGGAGTTAGGAGGACAGTGTGAACTGCTTTGTTATCACAGTGGTTGCAGTGGCTCAAGGCTTATGGGAGGCGTGAAAACAGAGAGGGACTGTAGATTACTACTTCATGGTGCCTGCCAGTGGAGAAGGGAGAGCAGCGAGGACCGAGAAGAGAGGAGTGTGGCCACGGTCAGATTTTTTTGGTTCTGCGTTTAAGGACGGGAGAGACTGGAACATATCAGAAAGCTTTCAGAGAAGAGAAGGGGAGCTACAGCTTATCTGACAGAGAGAAGAAAGGATTGGTAAAACAAGATTCCTGAGATACACAGGGAGGGTATTGAGAGTATATAGAAACATAAGAAGGGACATTTCTAGCTATTTGTCAAGAAAACTTAAAGTTTTGTGATGGTGCATAATCTTTGCTCTATAACAAATTAACCCAAAGCACAGAACCTTAAACCAACACATATTCATTATTTCATTGTTTTTGTGAGTCAGACATTAGGGAAAGATTGAACGGATAGTTCTGTGTCAGGGTCTTTTTTGAGGTTGCAAACAGGAGGTTGGCTGGGGCTGCAATCACCTGACAGCTTGACTGGGGCTGGGAGGGCCTGTTGTAAGATGCTCACTCATGTAAGCAGGAGCTTCCGGTCTTTGCTGGCTGTTGGCAGGAGGTCTTAGTACCTTACTATCTAGGCCTCTCCGTGGGGCTGCTTGTGTGTCCTAATAACATACAGCTGACTTCCCCCTCCCCTCCTGAGTGAGTGACTCAAAAGAGCAAGGAGGAGGGCACAACTCTTACTGTGAATTAGCCTTAGACTTACAGGCTTCCGTATCTGCCACAGTCTATTCCCTAGAAATGAGTCACTAAGTATAGTCTACACTCAAGAGGAGGGGAATTAGGCTCCACTTTCAAAGGGAGGAGCCTTAAAGAAGTGGTGGACATATTTGAAGCCACCACAAGTGGCTATAGAATCAGCATGTCCTTTTAACTCAGTGTTCATGTGTCGTGTTTGATATATAAAGGATTCATTATTAGATATTCTAATCTGTAATCATTAGTCCTAATCTAGTCTATTTGGATAAATGGTAAGCTTGGGATGTTCTCTCTAGATATGTCTTCTAAAATGAACCTAGTCTTTTAAATTATAAGGTTACAAACAACACCAAACAATAGAGTGATAGAAGAGCTTCCGGACCTGAATCTCACCCTGATGCAGGTAATCACTGGTCCTATGGACCATTTACACCCAAATCCACATTGCCCCCAATTTTGCTTAATTCTGGGGCCTTTCATTCAAATAAAGTCTTAGAGGAATTTGGGATATTCTCAAATTTTATTTTTTAAAATAAGCCTTCAATAATGATTCCCATGGCCCTGCTAGCAGATATCTCTAGCTCAGCAGTTCCCGGCTCGGGTTGCACATTACGGTCACTTGGGAGCTTTCGATTTAAAATGATCTGGATCAGGGCCTGGGAATTGTTAGTTCGTAACAGTTTCCCCCAAGTGATTCCAGTGTGCAGTCGAGGTGGAGAACCCAACAGATGACAAAACAAGGGAGTAAGTTGCGCAGGGCAATATTGGCAGATGTAAGATTCAAAACTTATTTTAATGATTATTTCTGTGGGGGGTGTGTGAGGGATGTGCATCCAGGGAATATTATATTTTCTGCCAACAACATCATTCCTGGCTCATGTGATGGAATAAATAGTCAGTCTGTCATGGCAGACGCTAAAGAACAGTCTGAAATTCCAAATATCTGAGCAAATTTGACAACAGTTTCTTTAGGAGAATCTTCCTATTTTCTGCATTGAGTCACAGATGTCCCAGGGCATGTGCTTATATCCTTGTCACTGTCCCTTTTATGAATGCATTCATTTATTCAGTAAACACTTCTTGAACAGCTATCATGTGTCAGGACTGTACAGGCAGAATAAGACATAGATGTTTCCTTCGAGTGAGCAATTCTCCATCCCAGTGCAGGAGACCAGCAGGCAAATAAGAGGCAAAGGAGCTGAAATTTTAAGAGCTGTTATCAAAACAGCCCAGCGCCTACCAGTCAGAACAGCCCAGTTACGGTGTACCAGCCATCGGCAACTGGTTTAGTGCATACCAGCTGTCTATCACCCCTGAGTGTAGGTAGCACAACATATGATATTTTAAATACGAAAAGAAAAGTGACAGCAAGAGAGAGCACAGAGAAAGGGGAACATATATAATTCCAAATTCGTGTTGCCCTTGTAGAGGGAACAGAATTCATATGGTTGACTGCACCGATGCTTCATTCTGTCCTGTCTGTGTATCCTTTGGCAAGTGACTGTAGTTCTTACTAGAGAGGTGGAGTCTGTCTCCCTACCACTTGGATCTGGGCAGGCTTTGTGACTTGCTTTGGCCAACAGAATGTGGCAGAAGTGATGATGTACCATTTCTACGCTTAGACTGTAAATGCCTTACAAAATTCTGCTTGTTCTTGCTTCTCTGCCATCACTATGACAAGACGGCCAAGACAGCCTGCTGAAGGAGAAGAGACGGTGGACAGAGCCAAGTTGCCTCAGTTGATGGAGGCCATCCTCGATCAGCTGACGGCCAGCCAACACCGACAGCAGGGTTTCTCAGCTGTGTCACTATGGACATTTGGAGCCGGAGAATTCTTTGTTGTGGAGAAATGTCCGTTTTAGGACATTTAGCTTCATCCCTGGCCTCTAACCACCAGATGCCAGTAGCACTCATCCGCCTCTAGTTGTGACAACGAAAACTGTCTTCAGATATCCCCTGGGGGGCAAAACTGCCCCTGATTGAGAACCACCGCCCTAGACTTAGGAGTGTGTCCATCCAAGATCAGCAGAACTACCTAACTGCTGACCTCAGATGCATGAGCAATAAGTACTTATTGTTTGCCATCGAAATTGGTGGTGGTTTGCTATGTAGCATTATTGTGGAATAGGTAGCTGATACAATGAGTTGTGTGAGTACACGGACGCATGACAATGGGAGGTGGAACTGGACAGTAATGAGTGGTCCCGTATGATAGTAGCACAGAGTGGGTTGCTAGGTAGAGTGGGGGTCAGTGTAGTAGACAAGGTTGAAAGCTGGGTTGGGAGCTGTATCCATGGAGACTTAAGGTGCCTTGGGAAGAATTGTGGACATGGTTATTTGTGCACAGAGGGGAGCCATCAGAAGTTTTATTTATGTGTTTATTATTTATCTGCAGCAGAGGGAACAGGGTTATCAGTCTATACTTTAGGCAGCAGTGGTGAAGGGAGATTGGAGGCTGGGGTGAGGGTTTTGCAGTAGTTCAGCTGATTGGTGCAGAAGGCCTGAATTGGGAGGATGACTGTGAGTTTAAAAAGGCAAGGATGGGGGCGCCTGGGTGGCGCAGTCGGTTAAGCGTCCGACTTCAGCCAGGTCACGATCTCGCGGTCCGTGAGTTCGAGCCCCGTGTCAGGCTCTGGGCTGATGGCTCGGAGCCTGGAGCCTGTTTCCGATTCTGTGTCTCCCTCTCTCTCTGCTCCTCCCCCGTTCATGCTCTGTCTCTCTCTGTCCCAAAAATAAATAAAAAACGTTGAAAAAAAAATTAAAAAAAAAAAAAGGCAAGGATGGTTGGGGCGCCTGGGTGGCTCAGTCAGTTAAGCGTCTGACTTCAGCTCAGGTCATGATCTCACAGTTTGTGAGTTCAAGCCCCACATCAGGCTCATTGCTGTCAGCACAGACCCTGCTTTGGATCCTCTGTCCCCCCCTTCCCCTCCCCTGCTCACACATGCTCGCTTTCTCTCTTTCAAACGTAAATAAACATTTAAAAGAATAAAAAAAACAAAAAAAGGAGAGGATGGCTGCCAGACACATTTGGGTGTAAGACTGATACAACTAGGTAACCCATACATTGCTGCCTTTGCAGATTTGGTTCCCTTGTGTGAAATGCCCTTTTTCTCCAGCGATCCTCTACTCAATCTTTAATACTCAGCTGAACACTCAGGGAGGTCTTTTGGTGAGGTCTTCTATGCCCCATCGTGGTAGAGCTCATAAGGCTCTTACCTTTGTTTTGTTTTGTTTTGTTTTGTTTTGTTTTCTTCCTCATAGGACTATTGAATTTTCTACCTTATCATTTAATCAGTCGTAAGTCTGTCTCTTCCACATTATTGACTGCTAATTCCCTTATTAAGCATCTACTCTGTGTTTGGCTTGGTGCTTGGTGCTTGGGTATAACTGAATTAGAGAGGTATATGGTTTCTTGAAGCTTATGGCCTAGTGGAGTACCACACAGATAAACAGAAAATCACAGTAGGTGCTCTGATGAGAGAGATATAGAAGGATATAGGGGGATATAGGAGGGGCACTTAACCTGGAACAGAGGGTTCCAGTGAAGGCTTCTTGGAAGAATGAAATGGAAAAGAGGTAGTGGTGTGGGAGGTATTAAAGCCAGGGAACTGGGGGTTTTATGACTGGATTGAAGGAAAACGCACACATTTGAGAAACATACAGTTGAGCATAGCTTGACCATGAAGGGCCTTGTAAGATATGATCAAAGCTGGGTTGGGAAAAATCACTCCGATTCATTTTCAATCTTGGCTGCACATCAGAACCGCTGTATGGAACTTGTAATAATACAGATTCCTGGGTTCCACTCCAAACCTGTTGAATCACCATGATGTAGATATAGGTGTATGTCCATATACATATATATGTATATGTATATATTTAAAACCCCATGGTGATTCTGGTGTGTGGCCAGGGTTAAGAACCCTAGGCCTGCACTGGAGATGAAGGAACAGAGGGAAGGGGCAAGATCAGAGTCAGAGAAAGGAGTAATCTAGGTGGCTGATGATGGTGGCTCCAGCTAGAGTCGTTCAAGTGGGATTGGAGAAAACATACATGCATTAAGAGATTGAGAAGTTAGAATCCGCGGACTGTCAGGTTGATTGCTTGTAGGGAGATAGAGGATGTGGTTCATGGATGACACCCAGAATGACCACAGAGTGGTAGGTGGTGCTCTTTACTGATCTAGGAAATGTCAGAGGAGGAGCAGGTTTTGTGAGGAGGGTAAGGCTTTTAGTTTTAGCTGAGTTCGAGACACTCAGTGGAACCTTCACCTAGAATTGTTCGCTAGGTAATTTCAAGAGTCTGGAATTCAGGAGAAGTATCTAGTTTGAAGAACTGTAGATCATCACTGTATACCTGACACTTGAGGCCATGATAACGGGTGAGATTGACCAGGGAGTATGCAAAAAGTAAGAAGAGAATGCAAAGAACCACATCATTTAAAGGATGAGTAGAAGAGGAATGTACTGAGAAGCTAGGATAAGGACGTCTGAAATGCTGGTGGACAGCTAAGAGGGTGGAGTCCCAGAAGCCACTGGAAGACATGTTTTCAAGAAGGAGGGGGTGAGCACATCTGTCAGATGCTGCAAAGAAAGCAAACAATGAACTGAGAGTGGCCAATGGACATGACTCCTGAAGGCTGAAGTGTGGCATGATGGGGGAGAAACTTGGTTGCAGGGGGCTGAGCGGTGAATGGGAGATGAGAAAATGAGGGCAGTCAAAGGCCCTTCGCCTTGGGTTCTGCCATCTTGGTCATCATAGAGTTCCTTAGCACCTGAGTTGTAAGTAAGTGGAAGCATTGGTAACGGGAGAGGAAGGGGTTAAAGATGGCGCAAAATTTTAGCCTGGGAGCTCCTGGGTGGCTCAGTTGGTTGAGCGTCTGACTTCCGGCTCAGGTCATGATCTCACCGTTTATGAGGTCAAGCCCTGTGTCCAGCTCTGTGCTGACAGCTCAGAGCGTGGATCCTGCTTCAGATTCTGTGTCTCCCTCCCTCTCTGCCTCACTCTCTCTCACTCTCTCTCTCTCTCTGTCTCAAAAATAAATAAACATTAAAAAAAACCACAAAAAATTTAACCTGATGTTTGGGCCTTTGGTAATGGCCCTTGCTGAGATTTGCAGCAAAGCAGGAAGAACAGCCTGAATTTGGTTTTGTGTCTTAGGTGTGCAAAAGAAAAGAGTGCATGTGGGCTTTTGTGCTTGTTGAGTTTGATACTCTTCTTCTGATTGTTCTATAAGTAGAATATTGCCTTCAAAGCCCATTCTAAATACAACCAGGGATTACTTGCAGTTGCCAAAACTCGCCTGGTAAGCTTGGGACTATGACAGAGCTTGCATGAAAACACAGTAATAAATCTAGGAATTTAAGAAAAAAAGGGAATGAAACAATTCATTTCTGGGCATAAATGAAGTAGAACTGATGGAAGAGAAACAGTCTTCTTTGGATGACCACCTTGGACTGCCTCTGTTATATTTTCAAACTGTGTATTTGGTTTTTGAGTGTATTTAACTTCTGTCCTTTGGAAATTGGGAAAATTCAGTTGTACTCTGGACCAATGGTCATTGTGATCTGGCTCTGTTACTCTCGGGCAAGCTTTGTTTCCTTAGTGAATGCACTTCCTCATCTGTTAGTGATAAGCAGGCAAGTGAAGAATTCTTATCTGCATATATGGATTGAACATCTGTTTCTATTCCACTGTGTTTTAGTTTAGACTTCTCTACGAAGAAATTAATGCAAATAAGTAAGCCCTCTCTTGTGTAAAGCCATTTGGGACTGTGAGTATTTATTATCTGAACACCTTATATGGATTAAATTGATAAATCAGAGATTTTTTTTCCTGATATTTTGAGTGATGCAGGAATCATTGTCATGGGTTTTCCCCAAATGTCTGCTGCAACAGATTTTTTGAAAATGTAATTTTGTGGATGATAGCTACCAAGTTTATCCTCTGGGATAATTCAGATTTGTCAGAGTGCTATAAGATATCTTATTCTGCGTATAAAAAATGTTCCAGAATGAGCAAAAAAAAAAAAAATCACCATGGAAACTTGAGAGAATGCTCATTTGTTTTTCTGAAAGTAAAATTCTAAAACTAGGAAATGAAGTAAAAGAGCAGTGGAGAACGTGTAGCTGACTTCCAGGAAGCGAGCTCAAGAAAGAATGGATTTGGTGCCCTGTGTAGGTCAGTGTCATTTAGTATCTCATTTCCCTTTTCTCATGAAGAAAAGCTATAAAAAGGTCCATCAAATAGCCTGCTGAATTTCTGTTTGCAATGCAGCCTTTTAGAAGTCACCTGCAAGTATCAAGGCCAAGGATGAATAAAGAGCTGCAGGGATTGGTGAGAGAAATTCCTCAAGATGCCAGAATTACCCAACCTATCTGCTTGTCAGAATCATTTGAGAAATTAAGAAGGAGCCCTGGGCCTAAAACCCAGCCTTAGCATCCTTGCTTTCAGTGTTCTTCCAGGTGGTTGTCCTGGCCAGCTGTGTGGGACACCACTGTTCTGTGGCTCTAGATCGTGAACTACTGTAAATACAAGAACATGCATAGTCAATAGGTGTTGATTTCACCTCTCCTTCCGGTCTGTGTTAAATAGACGTCCAATCTGACCCTCAGAGCCCCATGGTTTGCTTTGCAGCCTTTCTTCTCATACTTAAACCCGGACTTGGTATTTCTTTGCATTCACCATGGGGAGCTAACTCACCTCACAAGCATCAGCGCTATGGATTTTTTTTTTTATTTTACTTTAAAGACAGAAAAGTAGCATTAATCACAGAGAAAACAACATTCTCTTTCCCCCTAAATCCTGGGTGTCCTCTTTCTGTGACCCTCTGCCAACTTGCTGATGTATGCCTCTTATGCCACTCCTTTCCAAAGCTTAGGTGACCCCGCGTATTACTGCTGCTTCTCAGAGAGAGGTGACTCCTCAGGCTGGGCAGCCTCCGACTCCCTAGAATTCTGGGGTGTACAGTTTTCTTCATTTTGTTGACTGGTTGTTGTTTGTCCCTTTTGTTTGAGTATGCATCCTGCTTAGTTCAGCTCAGGTCATCAAATAGCTCCGGAGGGAGTGTGATGTGTAGAAGATCTGCTGTGTCATAGTGTGTGATGTTCCTGTGCCCCTGGATTATCAGATGGCATCGAGGTACCTATGCTTTGCAGTCTAACTAGGGTTGCCAGATTTAGCAAATAAAAATACAAGGTGCCCTGTTAGGTTTGAGTTTGAAATGAGTAACAGAAATTTTAGGTTTAATATTTTCTTTCATCTGAAGTTCAAATCTAACTTTGCCTCCTGTGTTTTATCAGGCAACCCTAAACTTTCCATCAGACCTGGTTTCACTCTTGGCTTCTTCACTTGACTAGTTAGAAATTTAGCAGGTTATTTAACATCTCTGAACCCTGGTTTCTTTATTGGAAAATTAGGGTAAATATCACCTATAAGTGTGGGCTCCCCTCCTTCTCAGTGGACTTCAAGCTCACAGCAGACAGTGGTTAGCTTTATGTGCTGAGCTTAGAACTTCTTATATTTATTGTCTGGAATTTAATCAAATGGCTACACATTGCTCTGTGGGTGGCTTGGATTGGGTCTTTATTCTGGGCAACCATATGCCTAAGCTACAAATTGAGGATTCTATTATATGGGAAGAACTTGGGGACAATTAACAGTCTTGCCCACACATTTTGTTTTCTTTCTACAGTACTGTTAAATAAATGCTATTGATCAAACACAATTAATAGAACAAAGGGTATTACCCAGTTGCAACAGTCAAGAAATTGTTTGGGTCATTGCCAAGGATGCAGAATGGGAGATTATTCTTGGATTCAATTCACTGCTGTTTTGTTCTGCCATGTTGGGGAAATATTTTAATCCTTAAGTGTTCTACTTTTTCTACCTCTGTGGTCACACTCTGCCTACTCCCCCTGCCCCCATTCACATTGATTGGGTCCACAGAAATAATCATAATATATGGCTGCTTATTGATCCCACTTTTGGGACACGTCACCTTCATTTTATAGACCACATCTTGTCTTGGTGACCGAGTGAAATAGAGGTGCATTTTTTTTTTATTAAAAAAATTTTTTTTAAATATTTATTCATTTTTGAGAGACAGAGAGAGACAGAGCACAAGTGGGGGAGGGGCAGAGAGAGAGGGACACACAGAATCTGAAGCAGGCTCCAGGCTCCGAGCTGTCAGCACAGAGCCTGACGCGGGGCTCAAACTCACAAACTGTGAGATCATGACCTGAGCTGAAGTCAGATGCTTAACTGACCGAGCCACCCAGGTGCCCCTGTGGTGGTGCATTTTTGCAAGAATTAGGTTCTAAAGTCAGCACAGGAAGCAAACATCATATGTAGTTGGAAAGCACTCCTGAGTGTGGGCTGACATGGTGACTTACTTTGAGCCAATAGAACATGGAAAGGGAAAGATAGTATCTTCTTGGTGCAGGAACCTGGTAGCACTGGCTTTACCAACTATTCAAGGTTAATGTCACTAATGATAATGATAGTTGGCATTATATGCCCTTTGATATGATGCAACGAGAAGGGTGCTTCAAGTCTGTGTTATTCTTCAAAATCCATATCCCAGACTAATAATGTGAAAGCATCAGACAAACCCAAAGGAGGGACATTCTATAAACTATCTGACCAAGTGCTTTTCAAAAGTGTCAAGATCATGAAAAGCCAAAGAAGACTGAGAAGCTGTCACTGAAGGAGGAGAGTAAACAGTCAAGATGACTAAATAGAATAAGGACGTTCCTGGGGGGAAGAAACTGTGGTTTAGTTAACAATATTGTACTAATGCTCATTTCTTAGTTTTGATAAATATAAGTGGTTAGATACAACGTTAACATTAGAGAAAGCTGGGTGAAAGGCATACGAGAATTTTCTTTGCAATTCTTATTAAATCTAAAGTTACTCTTTTAATGTTTTTTGAAAAAAGGTACTCCTGAAATTCTCTTGAGAATGTCCCATGTTATGAATGAGAACCAAGGGCCGCCTTCAAAGAAGATTAGCATGTCTGTTTTTCTTCCAGTATTAGAGCAGATTATTGTTTTATCAATAGATATTTACACATGGATTTTTCTGGTACTGGGTATACAACAGTGAACACAACAGTAAAAGAAATTCTCTGCCTTCTAAGAGCTTGTATTCTTGTAGAGGAAGATAACAAACAAGATAAAAGGGCAAAACGTATATATAGCATGTTGAATAGTTTTAAGCGCTGTGGAGAAATATAAGGCAGTGAAGGAAGAAATGAAGTGTTGGAGCATTGATAAAATTTTGTTTGAAGGCTCAAAGAAGACTTTACTGAGAAGATGACTTTAATGTAAAGACATGAAGAAAGTGAGGAAATGAGTCATATAGACCATATAGATATTTTGAGGAAAAGCCTCCCAGACAGAGGAAATGCATGTGCAATGGTCCCGAGGCATCACTTGCTTGATATATTTGAAGAACAACAAGGGATGCTGTTTACTTGTTTGAGCCTCAGATTAAGTGGCTAGTTTTCATTTGGGGTCATACTGTAGGCAAAACATGTTATCTTTACCTCCTGGAATCACACTCAGCTTGCTGGGATGCTTATACTGTGAGAGGCACGTGGGAACTCAGCCTGATGGGAGGGGCCGTGTTCCATCTCATCCAGTGCCTTAGGCTTCTCTGCTGAAATGGAGGGCTGAAATGGTCACACTATTCAAAACATTATTTTTCTCTCTTTTACTTTTTTGGTCAACCACATATGGTTTATATTGAATTTGTTTTTTTTTTTCTTTTTTAAATTTTTGCTTAAATTCTAGGTAGTTAACATACAGTGCAATATTGGTTTCAGGAGTAGAATTCAGTGATTCATCACTTACATACAACATCCAGTGCTCATCACAAGTGCCCTCCTTAATCCCCATCACGCATCTAGCCCATCCCCACCCACTTCCCTCCATCAGGCATCAGTTTGTTCTGTATCATTGAGTCTCTTACGGTTTGTTTCCCTCTATTTCTCTTTTTTCCCCTTGCCCATATGTTTATCTGTTTTGTTTCTTAAATTCCACATATGAGTGAAATCACATGGCATTCGTCTTTCTCTGACTGATTAATTTCACTTAGCATAATACACTCTAGCTCCATCTATGTCATTGAAATGAAAGGTTTCATTCTTTTTGGTGGCTGAGTAATACCCCAGTGTGTGTGTGTGTGTGTGTGTGTGTGTGTGTGTGTGTGTATGCCACATCTTTTTTATCCATTCATCAGTCAATGGACATTAGGGCTCTTTCCATCGTTTGGCTCTTGTTTACATTGAATGTGTTAAAGGTGAGTTGCATGTGACTACATAGTACATCCATAATGGACATGTTGAGTATAGCTGGAAAAGGATGACTTTTTCCTTGATGGCTATCAGTCTTCTCTGACTTTCTGCATTTTGTGCCCACTTTCCTCCCCGAGAGAAGTGGCCAGGAGGAGTGTGCTCTGTCTTTCTTCCCTTTGGTAGAGGATGAGAATGTGGCAGCTGCTGCAGGTAGCAAATTATGATGATTGTGTTCTGCTGTCCATGAACGTCACTCTCACCGGCAATAAAGTGTGTTGGGAGAGTCTGTGGGATGGCTGCACTTGGTTTTGGCATGCCCTCTGATAAAAGGATTCCTTTATTATAGGGTCATAAAAGACAGCCTCTTTAAACATACCTGGTGAGAAGGACTGGACTGGTTATACAGTTGTGGTTCGACTACCTCACATGCAGCTAGTCCTGTGATGGAGGCAGAATGGTGGGAAACTCCACAGGAACTAAAACAGTGAAGGTTTCTCCCACAGACCAGAGAATCATAGTTTCATTTGGAGCTTTAATACCTTATAATGAATACCATGGCTTTAAAACTGTTTAACAAAAGAAAACATGCTTTTATCTTGACCTCTTCAGCCTATAAAAATGGATCCCTTTCTTAAGCATCTAGATGCGTATGACTGAATATAAACGGTAAAATTGGAAAGACCTGAAGATACTTGTACAAAAAGAAATAAAGTTTCCTTTTACTCAGAATGCATTTTTATCAGCTGGCTCAGACTTTGTCATTTTTAGGAGACTGAATTATCAGTCTATTCAGCCTATTTCAACTGCATTATCTCAGGTGCTATTTTTACTGTGTCATTAGGAAAAATAACAATGGTTTCGGAATAACATAAAATGTCCTTGAGTCTGAAATTTATAGGCTTAAGTAGAAACTTAATATGTGAGGGCAGCTTTTTATCCTTGTTTTGGGGATGGAATTCTTTGTCTGTGGAAACTTAGTTCCTACAATTTTAAAGTAACAGCATAAGGAATTTTCCCTCCATTTCCGAAGCATACTATGCCAAAATTCGTTCTGTTTTACGTATTATTGACAGTTTGCGTTTGAGCCCTACCAGCATCGTCGGGAGAGGATTGTTGTGTCCCTTGTTGTGATATGTTAAGGAACGAACACTTCCAATAGAACCCAAGTTGTGGCATGTTGATAGAATCAGAAGTTGCATTCTTAGGTTACATCTAAACCTCCCAATGAAAAGGACTTTTTATTATACTATGAAACAAGAATGAAATATTCGTTTTCTTGGAGCCTGTTAAATTCTTAAATTTCATATAGGAGGTACAGAATAAAGACCTATTGTGGGCTAAACCTAATCTGAAAATCTCTATCATACTTCTCTGCAAGCTGGAAAAGCTGTGCAGTCGTACCCTTGGTCTTGGTATTTGAAACCTTTGGATTTCCTGAGATTGGTGGCGGAAGGGAGTATAGAAGTGAAAATGCCAGGGAAATTACTGCTTTTCCTGATCTGGGATTGTAGGGGCTTCTGTGACCTTTAATTCAAGACTCTTTATTATGAGTCACCTTCGTGTTCCCCTGGAAATCACATGTGTCAGGGAGTACCTAAGTAGCTGTCTCTTGGTTCTGTAATTGGGAAGTATTTAGGGCAGGGCAGCTGATTCAGAGCAGCTTTTGTGGCTGCAGGAATCTGAGTTCTTGGAGACCTTGCGGCAGGTTGTGACATTTCCACATTATGCTCAGAGCAAGGGCACTGCCTGGATCCAGGTCAGAGCAGAAACCGTGGACTCTGCATGAGTTCTGAAGATCTGTGCAGACTGGATCATTAAACCTAACAGAACAGCCTTGCTTCCCTCTCTGGACAAAAGGAGAAGATATACTGCTGGGTGTCAGAGAGAACGAATTGCAAATGCACTTAAAGAGACTATTAACGCACTGTCAGTATAAGACGGGAAGTACCAAGAATTTGTTCTTTACGGGTCTAGCACCTTTGTCATCCTAAATTAGTGTCTCATAAAAACAGGGAGCTGAAGAGAAAAAGTTTGCCTATGTTGGGTGATTGTTGGGCATCACATGTTAATTTTAGCAAAATAATTGCATTGGACTCCTTTTATGGGCTTACCCTGGAAAAAATAATTTGGTATTCTAATTTATATTTTTTAAATGGATTTTCTTTATCAGCTGGTATTATACTCAGTGGTGGTATAATTATTTTCACATTTGACTTCAGGAAAGAAAGAAAAATATACTGCTCTCTTAAAGTACTTCTTAGTGGCTAGGTCTTGATTTCCTTCTCTTAAGCTTGGGTGTGCTTTTATGAAAGTCTTTCCTGCTATGGTTTCCTGTTCTCTCCATTCTTCCATTTAGCAAATATGTATTGAGCACCTATTATGTGCCAGAAACTTTTCTAGCTCCTGGGGATCCCTGTCTTCAGGGAACTTATATTCTAGAGGGTAAAGACAAAAAAAAAAAAAAAGAGCTACATATATATGTCAGGTAGTGATGAGTGCTATGGAGAAAAAGAAAGCAGGGCAGTTGAGATGGGGCATATTTGGGATGGGAATATGCTGTATATTTAAGGTGGTCTCACTGAGAAGGTGACATCTGAGCAGAGACCCAAAAGGAACCAGAGAGAGAACCATTGTGGCACCCAGCAAATGAGCCAGAGTGGGGGAGTGTGTGGAGAGAGAGGAGGAAGCAGTGATAGGAGATGGCCTCCGAGAGGTCACGGGACCAGACGTGTAGGCTCTCATAGGTCAAGGGAAAGATTTTGGATCCTGGATCCAGTGCGATTGCTGCTCACTTTCTGCCCAGCCTCTTTCCTCTTCCAGCACCAGCCCCAGTTGTTCTACCATCCAGACAAGGTAAAGTTTAAAACCAAACCAACAAAAACAACCCAAAGAACAAAGTGCTAAGTGCAAATAAGTGAAATCTGGGTGTCTATTTCTATTAAAACACTCTTCTTTATGTGTGTCATTTGCTGGGGAAAGCAACATTTGCTCCTGACCTATTTAAATATGCTGAGCTCAGTGCCCTTCCCGGTCCAACAGAATGTACTGAACCCTCTGTGGGGATAGAAGCTTGATATACTGTTTGTTTCGGGATTGCATTGTGTAGTTTTGTGATTGTGTGTCTGGCTTTGAAGTTCACCTGCCTCAGGACATTTTTAGAAAGCAAGCTCTGGGAAAACAGGTATGTGTTTGGTATGATGGTTATTGTGGTTGGCTCCTTGACATCCAGTCTACCCCACCCCACGCTGGTCACTGTGGTTGGCTCCTATATCCAGTCTTTTCTACTAAGCCAGTCATGGCTTTCCTTTGCTCCTTGCCAGGGGTTGGTTACAGAATGGACGTGGCCAAAGTTGGGGGAACTTCTAGGAAGTGTTGGCTTCTAAGAAAGACACAAAGAGAAGATTGCCTTTTTGCCTCTGGTCATTGCTGTGTCTGTATGTGATGCCTGGGACAGCTGCAGCCACCTTGCTACAACCTGACAATGAAGTCAGTACTCTCTGAGCTATGGAATCATCCAGCTCTGGAGCCCACCCACTTTGGGCTTTTTGTATCCTTATTGAGGTAAATTATATCCTTATGGCTTGAGGCAGGTTTGTTTGTTTATTGTTCCATTTACAGCTGGAAGCATCCGAATGGATCAAGATTTGTTCTCTTCTGGCAGCTCTTTTCAGAATACATTATGTGGATTTACACTTACTATATTCCAGGGACACTTGGCTGCCTGGACTCTCAAGTTACTGAAATAATTTAGAAAATTAAAATGGAAACATGGTTGCATTAAATAGCCTATGGATAATATCTGGAGTTTCACATATGTGAATATAGATTTTTGCATATATGATAACTTTGTGTGTTTAAAGAGTGGATAGGGCTCTTTAGACAATAGTAATTTATTCTGACGATCATTACTCTGCTCTTTAAGTTAAATTCTTTAAACATCTGAACTGGCAATGCTAGAAACGTGAAGGCAAATGTTAAGGTACAAACCTATGCCCATATGACAGATGCTTTGGGAGCTATTCTTACATAAACCCAGATACCTTAAGAACTTAAAAGGTACCATCCAACAGCTTTGGATTCATGCCTTTATCCCGCTTATTTACTGAGAGTATCCCTAAGCACAAGTGAAAATGGTAAATTGAGACACCAGGATGCAAGGGTTTTAAGGTGGGCAGAACGGAAGCCTCATCAATTTCTGTACTTTTCTGTCACCTAAGTTTAGGGTATTAGGAACATTATTGCTTTATTTATTTTGAAACAATATTGTTGGTGTTTTGTCCTAACTTACACATCTCTCTTAGTAGTTCTAAAGGCTTGGGAAGGATCCTTGCTGCTCCAGTGAGGAGTGAGCAGGTAAAATGAAAAGTTTGGCCGAGACCCTGGGAAAATGGTAACAGTGAGTGTCTTTTCTCTATCGGAATTGAAATCTGAGAGGTTCCGAGGTTCTGCACAAGGTAGCTTTGTGCATATTCCTCTGATTGCTGAGTCTGGAGTGAGCTACGTGACAGGCTTCTGCTAATCGATTCCAAAAGATTGGAATTCTCTTTCTCTTTTAAAACCTTATAGGAGAAGGTGAACAAAAAACCATGAAATAAGTATTCTCTGCCCAAGCGTCCCCATCCCAAGCAGAGCATGGCTGTGGGATACTGACAGACTTAAAAATACTTCTCTCTCTCGCCTCTTTCACCCCTGAATGCAACCACCCCAGATGCCTTGCAGGAAGACGATTCCTTTTTTATTTTGGCAAAATGTAGGAACTCCTGTGTTTTGGTGTCTGCAAACATAAAAGGCGAAATCTATGAAAAGATTTCAGCTAATTAACATTTACAGGGTACCTGCCGTGCCACCATGTGATGTGTTAAGTTCTGCTGAGATAAATTAAAAATTTGCCTTTGTCTCCTTGCCCGCTTAGAGCGGAAAAGCAGGAGGCGTCATTATAAAGAGGTCAATTTTCATGTGAGGCTTAGTATAAATCAGTCTCATTACTTTGTCTTATTGTTTATGCTAACAAACATGATGTTTTATACAAAACAGACTCCTTTACTTATTTGCTTGTATACTAAGACTGCTCAATGGGATACATAAGAGGAAAACCGCCCCCATAAGATATAGAGAGGGGGCGCCTGGGTGACTCTGTCGGTTCAGCGTCCGACTTCAGCTTAGGTCACGATCTCACAGTTCTTGAGTTCGAGCCCCGTGTCGGGCTCTGTGCTGACAGCCCAAAGCCTTGGAGCCTGCTTCGAGTCCTGTGTCTTTCTCTGTGTCCCTCCCCTGCTCATGCTCTATCTCTAAAAAATGAATAAACATGAAAAAAAATTTAAAAAGGTATATAGAGAGGCTGAAGGGGGTGGGGAGAAGGGAGGGAATGTAGAAGGAGAAGAAATGACATGATTCACAGGAAATCAGCCGAGGAGATGAAACAAGTGGAGGTATGTTAGTTCAAATAAAAGAGAGCAGTTGTTGGTTGAGAGAAGGAAGACGCCCTAATACAAGATTTTGCATGTAGCTGGTCAAATACGTAGATTCTGGACACACCTTTCAACAGTACTGGCTGATGGTTCATGGATGCTTGTCACATGGGCACCCACACTGGGGAGAAGCAAGGCTCTGTGTGCATTATTCAGCTCATCTTACTCTTAACTGTCCTGGGAGGTGAGTACGATTTTCATTTCCATTAAAAAAATTTTTTTAATGTTTATTTATTTTTGAGAGAGAGAGAGAGAGAGGGAGGGAGGGGCAGAGAGGGAGACAGAATCTGAAGCAGGCTCCAGGCTCTGAGCTGTCAGCACAGAGCCCGACACGGTGCTCGAACTCAAGAACTGGAAAGGTGACCTGAGCCGAAGTCTGACGCTTAACTGACTGAGCCCCCCAGGCGTCCCTCTACCCCTGTATTTCAACTCTCCAAAAAGGGTAAAATGCATATTCTGCCCAGTCAATTTGTTTTCCAGCTTGTTGTTCATGATAACTGTCAGGGCAGATCTCTATTTTAAATTGGACCCTGTCACGAGAAATGCTTGAAGAATTATGTGTACCTGGTAGCTCATACTGAATGCCAAGCTGGGATGCAGTAAATTTTCCTATCTCGTATCCCTTGTAAATTTTCTCTACACACAGAGTAAGAAGAGTAGAGCTCTAGTGTAGAGCTCACCAATAGTAACTAAGATTATTCCTGTGCTATAATTCTGCCAAGGGCTCTAGAATATAGTTCAAACATTATTTGGTGTTTTCTAGATGATCTTAAAATAGATATCAATATAAAGCAAATTTAGTGGGGCACCTGGGTGGCTCAGTCGGTTAAGCGGCCGACTTCGGCTCAGGTCATGATCTCGTGGTCCGTGAGTTCGAGCCCCGTGCCGGGCTCTGTGCTGACAGCTCAGAGCCTGGAGCCTGTTTTAGATTCTGTGTCTCCCTCTCTCTGACCCTCCCCTGTTCATGCTCTGTCTCTCTCTGTCTCAAAAATAAACGTTAAAAAAAATTAAAAAAAAATAGAGCAAATTTAGAGGTACAGAAAATTGAGCCTACAATGTCAATTCTTGGACATATTTTGGTGAGAATGTGAGAGATTAGCCACAAATCACACTTTGCAATTTAAACTTTGGAACAGAAATTTCAAAGCTAAATACGTTCAAGTGTTCTTTGAGCTCACTTTTTTTTGTTGTTTTATTAAAAAAAAAAAAAAAAAAAAGACCTATCCAAATGCTGAAAATGAAATGAGTAGGGAGTTGGTAAGGGTGAAATATTTCATGCTGATGGTTTTATGTAGTTATCATGACCTGTTTTCCAAGTCCAAAAAACAAATAAGCTTAGTGAATCAAATCTAGGATAGTAGACTAGATGCTGTAAAAATGCTTCCACTATCTATCAGACATTTTATGACTAAATTTTCTCTCAGGGTAAGGTTGGAAGATGGAATTTCCTACTTGATTTATCACATGAAATTTAAGATGTAAAGGACTGTGTTTCTGTTTTAAAGACCCACTACTTTTTGGTAGTAACCCTGTAATTCCCACCTAGCTCCTGCAATGATCCTATATATTTTCCAATCCGGTACATTTGAGTTGACTTATTTGTATGTTGAATTCCCATGGCAAGGTTCATTAATCTCATTAATTCCATGGCCTTGTCAACTGCTGGGAAGAAAAGTTGGAATTATGGTGGCTTCTGTTGGATGAAAAGATGGAATGCTGCACTCCCTCCTTCCCTTTTCTCTTTCTCTTTTTCTGTCCAAATAGTTTGCTTTAAGGCCATATCATAAAAACATTGATTTGGGGTATTTAAGATTTAATGTGTTGGGCAAGTGAGGAGTGTTTGATATGGGTGTAGGAACAGGGGAAATGGGAATGATTTTATGTGCTTAATAGAGTGTGCCTGAGCCAAGATAAGCTATATTATCCTTCAATAACAAGCAATCCCAAGATCTCACTGGTTGGTACAACGGAAGTTTTTTTCTCACTCATGCTATATATCTGATATGGGCTGGTGCCCAGACTGGCAGAAGCTTCCTCCACAATATCTCCTAAATGACCACCCTTACAATGGGAAGGGAAAGTAACTTTTTTCTGGGAAGTGAGTCACTGACCAAAGTCAGTCTTACAGGATGCCCAGCTGTAGAGGGGGCAGATAAGATCCATCTGGCCGTGTGTGAACAGAAAAGACAGAAACCCATGATAGCTAACAGTACTCACTGCCTTTCCTTGACAAAGGGCAAGATCAGTACAGGTTAAGGTGGGTACAGGGCCAGCCACTTGAATCCTGTGCTGCCCCTCTGAGAGTGTCTTCTTTTTAAAAATCTGAGAACAGAATTCAATAAACCAATATCGCTTGCGGAAGCAATGGCGGCATAAGTGGTCCCAGGGCATGTTTGTCTATTCATTCTTTTCTTCGTTCTTTTGTTCCTTTATCCCTTCAATAAATATTTATTGAGCTATCATATGTCAAGGACATAACGTAAGCCTTGACTTATTTATTTTCTTGATTTTTATTTGACGTGTATACTCTTTGGTGTTTGTTTCTTTAACACATTTTTACTGCGTTACCAATTTCTTGTATGTGTGTTTATTTTGAATCTGTTATTTTTTAACCTCCTTTGGGGTATGAACCTGATCTGTTTTCTTTACCATACTATCCTTAAAAAAATTTTTTTTAATGTTTATTTATTTTTGACACACACACACACACACACACACATACACACACACACGCGCGCGCACACACACACAGAGTGCAAGTGGGGGAGGGGCGAGAGAGAGGGAGACACAGAATCTGAAGCAGGCTCCAGGCTCTGAGCTGTCAGCACAGAGCCCGATGCGGGGCTCAAACCTATAGACCGTGAGACCGTGACGTGAGCCGAAGTTAGACGCTCAACCACCTGAGACACCCAGGCACTGCTTTACCATACTATCCTAATGTTTTCTTACTAAAGATTTGATAACCAAGGAGTAAGCATAGTGTAATGGTTGTATTTTTTCCTCAGTAGTTCCATAAAGCAATTTCAATCAGAACAAAACAATCCCAATTTATTAACATTTCAATTAACATCTTAAAATTTTATCTAGGACACATAATTTTTCCCTTGCTGTTTCACCTATAGAGTCAAATGACAGACATGTCATACAGGTCACTCAAAACACTTCGGAATAATAAGAAACATTATTCTAGAGGAGTGGTCTCAATTAGACAGTGAAACATGGCATAGTCCTTGAGTGCAGCTAAAAAAAATTTTTTTTCCCCAGTAATCACTGTCCCCTTGGTTCATCTTTTCTTTGCTTTCCACATTTCTATTGCACGGCCTGCCTCAATGTGATTCTATAATTTTGTCTCTCTCAAAACTGGTTGAGCACAGGAAGTGTCTTACGTGTCTCTGTAGCCTACCACCCCTTGTAAACCTCACATAGTACCTTGTCCATAGTAACAGGTGGATAAAAACTTGTTAATTGGATGTGGTTTTCATCATCCACAGTGGGTGAAGTTTTCATGTGATGCAATGTGAAAAACGAACTCACAGTCATTTCACACAGAAAGCAGTTGCAGAACTAAATCTGGGGGAAGGTGGGACAAAAGAGACTGCACGGGAGGTTCTCTGTATGGAATGTTCTAGCCTGCTTAGGTTGTCTTGATGTGTTTCAAGGGAGCCATGTTTTTCACTTTGCCTCTACAAAATTAATGTTTCTGAAATTAAAACAACAACAACAACAACAGCAACAAAACCCCCTTTATTCTGATATAATAAAGTGTCTATCAATCACTTGAACTTTCTTTTCAGTAACTTCAGTATCTTCCTTTCAGGAGAGTGTTTGAAGTAAACTCTTCTGGGACCAAATCCAGTGTTTCTGCCTTGGAGAAACATAATTAATTGACATTTTAAAAGCTACTCTGACTGTAGGCAAAGAATATCACTTGATTTATAGTTTCTGAAAAGCCGACATGCAGGATTTGGTTGGGTTTTATGGCAGTTCTTTTAGTTGATTAGTTTCATTTTTATTTGGTGGTAAATTATTTACAGCAGCTGTGTGATGTCATCAGAAACTTGACTTTTACTTTACTGTACTTGGAAGGCTGAAGCACAAGAAAATATTTCACGGTGAATGGGAAGGCTACACTTGTGTTCACAAAGAGAAGGTAATTGCGGATGATGCTGTCATTTATTAATTTCCCTCTTACTGTAGTGTAGAAGCCAAGGGTTTGGACATTGTTGAAAAAAATTATTGAAATGTCAAGGAGTTTGTTTTGTGGCTGGGATTCTCTGAAGACTTGTTCTAAAAGAATCCAACAGTGGATTACAGTGTCACATTCTAAAGAGACTGGCAAGATTTTTGGCAAGACTGGCATTAAAATTTTTAAAAAATTGCAACAAGATACTGGATAATCGTACCTTCCTTTGGTGTGTGTGGTAATAATTTTATTCCTCTGAGCTGAAGGCAGGGTATATATTCACTATAAAAGATCACAACAAGGCCATGAGAATCTTCCATGAGAAGATTCTTCCAGAGTTACCATGCTTCAGGAAATATGGTTAAGAGTTTGTGACATTTGTTCACAAGCCACAGGCATTCTTGGCAGTCTCTGTGCTTCCAGGCATAGGTGACTACCACTGCTGAATGTTCCAAAATGTTCCTAGCGTCTCATGTATCAGTTCAAGTTGATGTGCCTTGTGGCTTTAGGATCCTTTAGTGAAGACCAGCACCATTTTCATGATAATGGGCTTCTAATGAAGAGGCTTTGTGTTGGTCCTTGTGTTGGTTCTGGGGATTTGGGTAAAAGAAAGAAACCCCCTCCTTTGTGAGTCCAGATTCCCCACTGGGTGCTTCCTGTTGCCTTCATCCTCCACAGGAGGTCCTGGGGGGAGCAGTCAGTGTCCCTAGGTGGGTGGTGTCAGTGTTGCCATTTGGCCCGGGAAGGTGCCAGGTTAAGAAAAACAAAAACAAGACAAAACCAAACAGCCTGGGTCTAGACTTGAATATTTGAGTATTTGAAAACCATTAAGCCAACTGCTGCTACTTTTTCGGGTTCTTAAACTCTAGGCTGTTAGTGTTCTGAATACTTCAGTTTGTCATTCAGCAGGTTCACTAAGTGCATACTGCTGGGCTTAGTTTATGAATGTCATTAAAAAAAAGTTCCTGGTGGGGCGCCTGCCTGGGTAGCTCAGTTGGTTGAGCTTCAGATTCTTGATTTCAGTTCAGTCATGCTCTCATGGTTGTGGGATCGAGCCCCACGTTGGGCTCTGTGCTTTTTAAAAAATGTTTATTTTTGAGGGAGAGAGAGAGAGAGCCAGCACGAGGAGGGGAGGGGCAGAGAGAGAGGGAGACACAGAATCTGAAGCAGGCTCCAGGCTCTGAGCTGTCAGCACAGAACCCAACGCAGGCTTGAACTCATGATTCACGAGATCATGACCTGAGCCAAAGTTGGCTGCTTAACCAAATGAACTACCTAGGCGCCCCCCCCCCCCAATAAATAAACTTTTATAAAAAAAGTTCCTGGAAACAATATAAGTAGGAAGTATTTTAAGGTCATTGGCCTGGCCTGATTTCATACTTCCTCTTGCTCTGTGTCTTATCCATAGTTGGTGCTCAAAATATCGGGTTAAATGGACGAGGAATGAGTGGTAGGCAGATTTACCAATAGAAGGGAATGAAACAAGCAAGGAGCAAGTGGGCAGGGGTAGGGAGACCTGCCTGGGGGTGCTTTAATGAGTCAAAAATAAATAAATAAAATGCTCTCTAGGTTGGTGAGGTCAGTGAAGTTTGCACAGAGATGGCTGGATTGGAGCACAGGAAAAAGAAAGATTTTCCTGAAGCTATCACTCTGTGAAATGTTCTTTGGAACACAGCAAAGCTTGTGGAAAGGATAGGGTTTAGAATTAGACAGAATTGGGCTCACACTTATTGGCTGTGACCTTGAGCTGACTACATAGTGTCTTTGGGCTCTTGGTACAAGTTGAATAATTAGGATAACATTATACACTGCTCAATATCTTCTTGAGAATTAATAATACACATAAGAGTGGCTAACAGCAATGTGTATACATGTGTTTATGCATGTGTGTGTGTATAAAATTTCATTTTATGATTTATTGAGTGCAGCTTGGTGCTACTTTCCAGGTATTAACTTATTTATGCAACATATTAGGTTGGTATTATTATTATTATTTTTTTCTCAGATAAGGACACTTCGGCATTGGACAGTAACAACGTGCCCATAGTTGTCCAGCTATGGTGGGGCTGGACTGTGAACCTGGGCTGTCTAAGATGAGCCAGTCTTCTAGATGCTTACAACCAGAACAAGACCTTTGAGGTCCTCCTATGCCCACCGGGGCTGGTTAGCCTGTCCAGTGAAAATAACATAAGTTGTCACTGTGTTAGCTTTCATTGTGGTCACGTTGCCATGAACCCTCCATCCCTTTTAAAAAATACTTCAGAGAAATTTTGAGGTTAAAGATTTAGTATTTACTGGTCATATTATAGTAATAATATAGCAGTAGGGTCCCAGAAAAATGAAGGACACTATCACAATACGTAACGTGCTGGCCTTGATCTAATGCATCTTTATTTTCCTAGTAACAGCACGTAAGCAGAATTAATATCGGCTATTATTTGTTAAGCATCCATGATGTCCTTAAGCACCTATAATATTTTAAATTCACTTCCAGGTCTCATCGTACACAGGGATTAGGTTTTAAACTTAAAACTCAAGTCTATACAGTGGAAAAGTGTATACAGTAAAAATTATCCCTAAAATACCTTAATTTCGACCCTCTCTCAATTCAGTTAGAATGTTAACTCCAAGGACTTGGTTGCTTTCGTTCACTGCTATAGCCCAGGGATTAGAAGAGTGATCAGTACATATTTGTTGAGTAGATTAATAGTTGACTTGCACTAAGGAGCCAGTTTCTTGAAAACATGACACCTTTTAATGCTAGCATCCCGTGTTGTGCGGTAAAAGGCTCATCTTAAGAATTCCTCATGGAAACTTCCTTTGTGGAATCCATATGGTTGGATTTCTGCAACCTAATGCAAATATAACATGACTCCATGGTGTATGTTTCCATGATTACAACATGCTGCACAGCCTCCATTATTATCCCATTTTGGAAATGAGGAAATTGAGACTCAATAGAGTCAAGAAACACAGCCAGAGCCTCCCTGCTGGTCCTCAAAATGCAGTCTCACATGAAAAATGTTGGCTTTTCCAGTCTTTCTCCTGCAGCTGAGGGTATAGCGTCTGTTTGCCCTGGACAAAAGTAGGGAGTGGGTGAGAACCAAGTAGTGTTGTTTCTTGTCTGATTCTGTGGAATCAAAAAGCAACAGGTGTTGCTTCCACCCGGATAGATATCTTCATTTTGTTTAGCCCCTTTTGAAGCATCTGTGATGGTTGGAACTTTTGAGAGTTCACTTGGACTATAATGAAGGTAAGCTTTCAAGAGCCCCAACAACTATTGCCATAGAGTCTTCTAGCAGTAAAATTAGTCCTGATGTTTCTGGTAAGTTCCAAGATGATCAGCAGTTTGGTCTTGGAATCAAGGCTTATCACCTTAGCTGCAAGGACCAATGGCCTTGAATAATTTGTCCACATCAGTATCTTGATTAAAAGTATTTGTGAAATTCACCACCCCTGACTTTGTCAGGCCATGCATTGTGTGTAGATCAGTGTGGGGGGAGTGTTATTGCTTCATTTTGAGGACTCTTTCTTACATAAGCTTACATAAAGACTTTCTCACTTGACCTGAAATTCTTTGGTGTGACTTCTTATTCCTGAGTTGATGCCAGGACTTGGCTTATTTCTCATGCCAAATTAAAAAAAATATATTATTTGTAAGGAATTACATTTGACTCATTATTACTAATGAACACCTGAAGTCAGTGGCTTGAATTTTAAGTTGCTTCATTAGGAAATATTCAGCAAACAATTCTTGGATCCCCTCTGGGCCTGGAGTATCAAGGGGATTATTGCAGCTAGTAGACTATTTCCATTATGATATTTCAAATTTGAATGATAGCCATTGAGGGGAGTGAGAAAATGTATCTAGTGATAACCAGTAATAGCTTAATATTGGGTAAATATTGACTGATTTGATTAATCTTAAAAAAATTTGGATATCCTTACTATAATTAAAAATCTGTCATTTATACCTAAGTGGAGAAGAGTGATGATTTGATAGTTGTAAGCTGGTGGAGTCTTTATTCAGAAATTGTATTGAAATTAATGTATGGGTGGTTCCTATAAATGACGTCATGATACAGTAACACTGTATTAATCTTTTAGAAGTCAATTCTTGGCTCTTTTATCCAAATAATGTTGCCAGATATTACAGCTGCAGTGTAACTTGAAACAATGTGAAAATTGCCCTGTTTACTCATTCCAAGCAAAAAGGCTAATGCTAAGTCAGTTTCCATGCCAAAAGTTGATGGAATTGGTAATAGCCAGCTGTATTCACTCTTCTCTGGTCCTTTTAATGAAAGTCTTTCCTCCATTGCAATCCTTTTGATTTAAATTCTTTAAAACCAAAAGAGAAAAAAAAATCCTAAAAAAGTTACTTTTTTAAAAAAAAATCTTCCGGGGCGCCTGGGTGGCGCAGTCGGTTAAGCGTCCGACTTCAGCCAGGTCACGATCTCGCGGTCCGTGAGTTCAAGCCCCGCGTCAGGCTCTGGGCTGATGGCTCAGAGCCTGGAGCCTGTTTCCGATTCTGTGTCTCCCTCTCTCTCTGACCCTCCCCCGTTCATGCTCTGTCTCTCTCTGTCCCAAAAAAAAAAAAAAAAAAAAAAT